>NC_134483.1:123834083-123949493 GCF_040206685.1 Ascaphus truei
AGGCGGTGCAACTAGGTCTTGTGTCCAATCAGGGACTCGGGAATGGTTCCTGCTTTTCCTGTACTTAAGGAGCTGCACTTCTTATTTAGTTTGTGTTGCTTCTACCCTTGAGAGAGGCTGTTTGACCCATAACAGTTGTGCAGGGCTCTTCCAATCTGTGTTCCCTCCCTTAGGGGAGTGGAGGGAGACTATTCTTCTTACTCCACCAGGGAGTAAGAGAAGAGCAAGGCCAGCTGTGTGGGCCCTGTACCTGCAGTGAGTGTCCAGGAAAAGATCCTGAGGGTGAAGGCCCGAATATTTGGTTGTTGCTGTGTATGCTGTGAAGTCTACTGTGTGAAATAAAGTCTTCCTGTTTTACTATACTTTCCTGCCTGAGATTGCAATCAGGGGAAGGCTAAAGAAACTCTCCTGCAGGGATTGCTCCCCACATCCCTGTGGCCTGTAAGAGATGGAGGTGCCGTCATCGTGAGTACAAATCAGTTTATACCCCAGAAGCCTGTTTTGACATCCCCTACCACCCTGCGGGAGACTCATCTATTGTGAGCCAGCAGGTATGCACCCCCACACTCCATGTAGCAGTAAAATCTCCCAGAGGAGGGGGTGGGGGTGGGTGGGAATATGTGTTACAAGTACAATATGTTGCATGCACTGTATGCATTTAAAGACACACAATAAACAGTTTACTACACTACCGGACTAGGTGCATTTTGTGGCTAGGAGAAGCGGGAGACACTAAAAAAATGTCAATGTGATCCTCACTTGCAATTTATAGTACAGTACAAATGTTAACACAGTTGTAAGAGACATGTTCAGAGGTACGCAATGGAGACTGTTTTAAGGTGAAATTAAAATAAGGCTTTATTGTGCCTGTTGCTTTAAACACAACAAACATGTAAATCAGCAAACAAAATCCGCTCCACTCTGGAGTATATATACACTTGTGATCCAGTTCTCTTTAACTGCGTGGTTAGCCCAGCGATTCACCAGCCCTAATCATAGAGACATTTATATATATAGATAGACATAGATAATAGTCTTATAAGAAAAGTCTTATCTGTTAGCTGGGTTGTTGTAGGGGAAACTTCTCTGCTCTCTTGGATCCGCACCCTTGTGTGCTAAGGCAATGTCAGGCTCCAGGTTTAGAATCCTGTCCCCTTTGTCTTGTTGTCAGCTTGCCGCTCAAGACATCTGTCCTTCCTTGGTTCAGCCCAGTTGTGGACTAAGGAATCTCTCTTCCTGTCTCAAAGGCAGGCTTTTCTAACAAACCTCTAATCAGCCCAGTGGTGCTGGTTAATTGACTACCATCAGTTAACTACCACACTGCTAGATTAGAGGCACATTTTTGAACAGGGATAAAGTCCCCTGTTACATACCTCCCCTGTTTGTGGGAAGCTCGGGCTTGCCACGGCCAAAGCCCATCCTGCCACTTTCATTCGAGATCTTTCTGTGACTTAAATGAGAGTGGATGGAGGAAGAGAACCCTCAGTCCCGCTGGGATTGGAGCCCTTTCTCCAGTTTATTTGTGTCTCCTCCCGAAGGTGCTTGAGCTCAGCACTCCTCAGTCGCTTGATGAGGACTTTTTCCAAGTATAGTCTTTTCTCTGAGTGCGTAGTCATAAGATTTCCCTTGCATCGGGTGCTCCTCTTTTTGTAGATAAACTGTATGGCGACAGTTGTAGAGCAGATAGGACTAGCCCTTTGAGTTTTCCGCCCTGGAAGCTGTCTTTCTGCACTTACTCTACTCAATGGAGTTGCCAGTTCAGCTTCCTTGGGATTAAGTTGCACTTCCACCTTCCTTTCCAGAGAACATCCTATCTTCTCAGCTTCCTCAGCTAGGAATTTTTCTGGTTTTGATTCGGCACGTATACCTTTTTGTGTGGCCTGTTGGGCCGCTGAAGGTTTAGCTAGTGCTTGCTTAGGTGGTTTAGACTTTGCAACCTTGTTTTTTAGGTGAGCGGTGTTCCCAGCTCTCATTGTACCCTATTTTCTTTGGGTTTTTGTGACTGTGGGATACTGGTGCTTGGTCACGGTCAATAATTGTCCTTGTAGTACTGTAACCTCATCCGTGAGAGAACCCTTTAATTCTGATCTCTGCTACAGGTGAATCTTTGTTTCTGTGTTCAGGCTGTTTGTAAGACTGTATGCAGGCAAAAGCACAAAAATATTCACAGGCAATCTCCGGGGCCCCTTTTAACTTCAAGGGCCACCTCTCGTCCCGCTTCTGACACCATATGTAAGAGACGTGTTCAGAGGTACGCAATGGAGACTGTTTTAAGGTGAAATTAAAATAAGGCTTTATTGCGCCTGTTGCTTTAAACACAGCAAACATGTAAATCAGCAAACAAAATCCGCTCCACTCTGGAGTATATATACACTTGTGATCCAGTTCTCTTTAACTGCGTGGTTAGCCCAGCGATTCACCAGCCCTAATCATAGAGACATTTATTTATATAGATAGACATAGATAATAGTCTTATAAGAAAAGTCTTATCTGTTAGCTGGGTTGCTGTAGGGGAAGCTTCTCTGCTCTCTTGGATCTGCACCCTTGTGTGCTAAGGCAATGTCAGGCTCCAGGTTTAGAATCTTGTCCCCTTTGTCTTGTTGTCAGCTTGCCGCTCAAGACATATGTCCTTCCTTGGTTCAGCCCAGTTGCGGACTAAGGAATCTCTCTTCCTGTCTCAAAGGCAGGCTTTTCTAACAAACCTCTACTCAGCCCGGTGGTGCTGGTTAATTGACTACCAACAGTTAACCACCACACTGCTGGATTAGAGGCACATTTTTGAACAGGGATAAAGTCCCCTGTTACAACAGTATACACTAAAACATGCACCTTCTGTTTGCCCACTGCCCTAACCATTGTTTGCACTAAGCTGCAGCTGTGTCTCAGTGCTCAGAAACATGAAGAGTGAGGGACGGTATTAGCAAGTTTGTAACAAGTTTTTTTTTTCCAGGAAAAGGCAAAGATCACACACACACTTTTTCTTTTATGCAACACAAATGTGTCCCCAAGATTTTCTTTGCTTACATTAATTGTTAAAACAAGGCCAACAAAAGCAGTCCCACCCCCTCACAGCCACAACACTGTCCCGCATGAATTGCAAAGTGTATGTAACTAAATAATCAGTCTAATGTTTTTATCCAATGCACCATGTCTTAATTTAGGCTATGGACACAACGGGCACTGTACTACACTACCTAGCTAGGTTTAATGTGTGGTTAGGAGAGATGTCAGACACTCTTTATCCTCACGTGCAATGTACAGTACAGTACAAATGATAATGCACTAAACCTGCCAAAATGGCAAAAACATGCACCTACTGTACAATAATGTACACAACACAATCTCCAACAAAGGGTTAATTGAGTGGTATCCAGGTGGACCATAATTCAAAATAGGCGGTTCATGGTGAGGCCGTTTAGGGCTGGCAAGGTTAGTGCACGAGAGCATGGAGGAATTAATACCCCCAGCTGTACACGTGTAAATGTGCAGTGCACTCCAGAGTGTGCCTGCAGAATATTTAAAGAGACACAATTTTAACTGGCACTAAACCCATGGCACTGAAACTAAACCTATGGCATCAACACTTACTAGCAAGAGATGGGAAGAGTAGTAGCCCAACCACGAATTTTACACACAACTGTCAGGGTCATCTGGGCATGGTTGGTGGAGAACTAGCTCATGTGTTTGTTCTTGATGGTGCTGTTGCTGCAGCATCGGCTGTAGATACTGCGAAGACTTTGGGTGGTGCCTGTGCAGTGTGTAATGCTGGGGATTCTGGTACTGTGGGTGCTGGGTGGTCTGCGGAATTGACAGGTACTCGGGCATCTGATGGAGATGCAGGTACCATTGGTACAGCACTGTCTGCAAATACTGTGGGTACTGTGGAAGTGGGAAAAAAAATTCCCAAGAGCTTTAGGCTAAATTCCCAATGTGCCGATACGGTTGTTGGATTCCAAAAATACAGACTTGCCTATTTGTAGTACATGCGGTATATAATAAATAAATATATATATACACCATATGTACAGATGTAGTACAATTAAGTTTTAACCTGCACATCACTTGGTGAGGGTAGACCGCAGCCCAAGTGGGGCCAACTGCAGTAAGGCCCAGCGCAGGGGTCATTTTCCATAAGGATTAATGCAGTGGAGTCCCTGGTTCTGAATGGGGGTCCCACTGCGTTAATACTACTAGGGAAGGTACCAGTCTGGAAGAGCTGCGTAGAGAGAGAACAGAGAGAAGAGGTCCCTCTCTCTGTGTCTCCCAGCACAGTTCTTTACATTTTAAAATACATTTTTTTACTTGTAGTACATACAGTAGGATTGAAGCATGGGGAATTTGGTGCTAAACAGTATTACTTTCAGGCCTGGAAACCCCTGCTTCCCGAGGTACAGACCTCCTTATTGGGTATTGAACCCGGCCCCAGAAAACTTTAGTGATCTTGAAGAACGAGTCATCGCTCATCTGGGGTCGTGGACGTGTCTGACGACAATGCTTTCCCTCAGGGGAAGGACTCTGGTGATCAACCAGCTAGTGGCCAGTCAGCTGTGGCACCGGCTGATAGCCATGGATCCAACCCCTGAATTTGTCGGCATCAAGATCCAGAGGAAGTTGTTGGACTTTCTCTGGATGGGGAAGCATGTGGTCTCTGCGGGTGTTGCGCGTATCCCTCTGGGAGAGGGTGTTCAGGGAGTGGTGTGTGTTCACTTCCAGATACACACTTTCCGCCTCCAATACCTGCAGTGATAACTGTTCGCAGATCCATCTCTGCAGTTTTGCCAACTGGCGACCAGTTTCTTTCGCCAGCTGTGCAATATGGGTTATGACTGGCAACTGTTTATCATCAAGCCCAAGGGGTTAGGTAGAGATCTCTCGGTGCTGCCGGCATACTACAGAGACTTACTAAGGGCCTGGAGCCTTGTCTTTGCGACCAGGAAAGGACAGGCAATGGTGGGGGTTTATTTCCCCAATAGAAACTCCCAGCATGGGGAAATTGGGGATCAAAGGTATGGGATGCACTAATTAAATGAGAAAAACACTTAAGGACAGAGTATTCTTCCAATATGTTCACTCAGAATTAGAGATATATACAATATAAGATACACACTAGGCAAATCTATAATAGTCCATTTTAGAGCATTAATCTTGTGAAGGATTCCACTCATTGCAGAGTGTAATAGGTAAAAGACATTGCATGCCCCAATATCCAAGGGCAACCTCCTAGTATCAAGACAATCCAAAGCATGGAAAAGTACTCACAGATGAATGAATGTCCTCTCCTGGTGTAATCCACTTGAAACAGAAGACTTCACTTGCCCAGTGCAATCTCTAGTGTGCAAAATGTTGGAGATAAGCAATATCAAGAGAATAACTGGCAACGAGCCAAAAGACACTGCACCACTTTGTATGAGACAGTGAAGAGGGTGAAAAAATGATTTATTTGCAGAAAAAAAACTGGAGAAAATTACATTGACATGTTTCGCTCCAAGGAGCTTTAGCAAAATGTACATTTTGTACATTTTGCTAAAGCTCCTTGGAGCAAAACTATATCAATGTAATTTTCCCCCGTTTTTTTTTTTTTTTTGCTGCAAATAAATAGTTTTTTCATCCTCTTCACTGTCTCATACGAAGTGGTGCAGTGTCTTTTGGCTTGTTGCCAGTTTTTTTCTCGGGGTTTATTTCTTCGCCTGCTTTTTAAATATTTAATCTGCCATTTAATCCAGCAGTGAGGGCTCGGATTTTGGATTCACCCTTTATCTGCCACCAACTAATCCTGGTGCGGGGACCAGAGTCGGGGATCTCCTGGACTATGAACGATGGGATTGGGTAGGGGCAGAGGTGCTCGTACACCGTATGGGTCTGCCTACTGCCCGCATTCCCTCGTCGTCTGATCCAGGAGCCCTGCCCACCTCTCATCCCCAGCTCTCCGGATCTTTGCATGGTGCCAAATCCATGGCAACCACCTCAGGCACCTCTTGTCCCCAACCTCAGTAGGTTGTGGACATGTCCCTTGTATGTTTCCGCTGCATGTTGAGGAAAGGGCTGTTCTCTCTCGTACTCCATACAGTGCACTACCTCACCGTTGTCGTCCACCCTGATACAATCTGGAGGCTGGTACTGCCTGCAAACGAGGGTGAGAGGCTACGGTGGAGGAACTCTAATCAAAGTTGGTTCCCTCCTCCCCCCCCCCAAGGGGATTTGAGTTGGAGAGTCCTTGACGGGTCTCTGAGCATGGGAGAGTACTTGGCCCACTTCATGTATTCCCCGGCCACGTGCCCCTTCTGTGGCGAGAAGGAGTAAGTGTACCATATTTATTTTAGCTACGTCAGACTGCAGCCCTTCTTAACCACCTTTGAGGGCCTTCTGCAGTTCTGGCTGCACTTTTCCCCTCGCATTTTAATTTTTGGGTGCCCAGTGTCCCTGGACAATAAGCCTAGGGATCTCCTCATCAACCTGCTACTGGCATTAACTAAACTAGCCATTTATAAGACCAGGAAGCAGTGCCTTGAGAGAGAAGTCTCAACAAACATTGTGGCCATGTTCTGGACGCTGGTGCGCTCCCGTATCCGGGCAGAGTCTACGTATGCCGAGTCCACTGGGACAGTTTCAGAGTCTGCCTCCAAGTGGGCATTTGGCAGGATGCTCTGCTCTGTATCTCCCACTTTGGATTATTTTGTACTAACCCTTCATTTTTAGTGCACTTTAATTTATTTACAGTGCACTTGATGTTGGTTTAATTTTATATTTGTTTGTCTGGTTTTTCTTTGTTCAACTTGGTTCCAACCGAGTAGAATTGCTGTTCAACTGATTGTCTGGCAATGCTGGCCAATCAGCAAAACCAGATCAAAATATACCTCTTCGTCCTCAACAACACAAACATCTCAGAAAGGGCTGATACTCAACTATTAAAAAACCAGTAACCCCTTAATTACTTTAGGGGTAGTAACCAATAAGGTAATTAAGGGGTTATTGGTGTATTAATAGGGTGGATGAAGGGTGTATTTGCCCCAGGGGGGTGGGTGGTTAGGCCTCCCAAGTGGGTAGTGGGAGTGGTTAACAGCTTAATTACTTTAGCAGTTACTACCATTAAGGTAACTAATGGCTTAACCCCTCCTGCTACACACCTGGCAGGCCTAATCATCCACCCTTGGGAAAATACACCCTTCATCCACCCCATTAAAACAACAACACCTACCACCACCATCTCACACAGGAATGGGCATAAAGCCGTATTAGCCAAATATTGCTAATAGCGATTTTTCCTATTCAAATACACAATACTGCACTCTACAATAAAATAAAATACAAATTACAATACAATAAAAACAAATACTTACCATGTAATCCCTTAATTGTCACTTTGGTTATGCTCTCAATTGGGGCACAGATAGCAACAATGGTGACAATCAATAGACACCCTACTAACCCCATGACCAACCCCCTATACTCCCAACAACACCCCTCTACCACCAACACACACAGTAATGGGAAAAAGTCATATTAGCTAGATATGGCTAATTACACCTTTGCACATTCTGAAGCAATCAATAGCCACCTTGTAGTAAATAAAAGTAGTACTTACCCCTGCCAGGATGAAGGCCATCCTCCTCCTCCTCCTTCTCCTCAGTGGTACCAACATTTAAAACACTCTCTTGTGGCCAGTAACCTCTTAATTACATTAGTGAGTAGTAACCGCTATGGTAATTAAGAGTTTAAGCCTTCCCATTTCCTAGCCGGGAGGCCTAACTACCCTCCCCAGGGCAACTACACCCATGATCCACCCTCGTCTATACCCTTCACCACACACAGAAATGGACAATAGCTTATTCCCATTTGTGATGCATAAAAAAATAATAAAATAAAATACACATTACAATACAATAAACTCATCGATTGTCTCTGTGGTTATCTATGCCCTCAATAGTGCAAAGATAGCCATATTTGCAATCAATGGGCACCCTACTACCCACATCACCCACCCCCTCTACCCTTCAACGGGGCACTGATTGCCCCATTGGCAATCAATCTGCACCCGATATTCAATAAATGTACCAATCTACTGTAGACCCATGAAGCAATGATTCTCACTGAACCCGAAGGTTGATGCACAGAAGTGCAGCATCATCCATTGCTTGAAGAGAAGTTACCAGTGAGTAGATCTTCTTATCTTCTTTCTTCAACAGGCAAAGTAGAATCAAATGAGACATGACAGGCCCTATATAAGGACTGAAAATTCATATTTGAAAGGCACAAGGTACATCCACCAATCCAATTGTGAAGAGGCATAAAGTTTGGCAGAGAACAATTTCTCCACCAAACTTGATGGAATGACATGGTACATTCACTAATCTGATTGGTGGGTGTACCAAGTGATGCCTTCCTTTTTTTGATGATGTGACATCACCTTAAAGGGAGGGAAGAATATGGTACCTGATTGGATGGCTTCCCAATCTTTAAGGTGACGTCACATCACCCAAAGAAAAGAAGGTGTCACATGGTACATCAACCAATCGGATTAATGGATGTACCATGTTATTCCATCAAATTTGTTAGAGAAGTCATTATCTGTAAAAATTGATGCCTGTTCACATAGTAAATCCACCAATCGGATGGTAAATGTACTATGTGCCTTATATAAGGCTTGTCACATTTCATTTGACAGAAAGAAGATGGCAAAATCTATCATAACTGTACTGCTGCGGCTAGCTCAGTCTAAAGCTTGCCGGGAGCTGGCCGGGATCGTAGCGGGCTAGCCGCGGGTCCATTCTCCGTTTTAAAAACAGAGTTTCCCGTGAGGCGGCCGCTTCAATAGATAAGCGCTAATGGTGCTTACTATTGAAAGAGCCCGAGGCACGGGAAAAACGGCCGAAACCCGGCCCGGTTTCGGCCGGAGACTGCCGCGCGCCGCCCGTGCTATTTTAAAACTGCGGTGGCATCCGCATTAGTCAGCTCGGCCGCCACTGTAGATGAAGAAAGTAATTTAAATAAAAATATGCATCACAAATGGGAAAAAGCACTATAAGCCATATTTGACTAACAGGGCTATTGTCAATTACAGTGTGTGGTGGGGAGGGGGTTGTTTCTGGAGGAAGGGGTGGGTGCCCATTGGTTTCAAATATGGCTATCTGTGCCCCCATTGAGGGCATAGATAACCACAGTGACAATGGATTTATTTTATTGCAATGTGTATTTAATTTAATTTTTTTTTTATGCATCACAAATGGGCAAAAAATTGCTAACAGCGTTATTTCCCTGCTTCCTGAGGTACAGGACCATATATGTGGTGCAGGTATCTCCAGAAAGTTTAATGTCCCATTCACTTCAATATGTGACTTAACTTCCTCATGTGTCCTTTCAGAAAATATATACTTTTGTGTAATATTAAAAATCAGCTCCATTGCTTAACTAAACAGTTTTGTACTTTCCCTTATCTGCCATATTATATATAGCTGCATTAAGAAGAGCGGAGGGCTAAAGCAGGAGAGATGGACAGTTTCTTTTTTTTTTTTTTTTACATTTTGTAGTGCAATACAATAAGAACACCTGAGATTTTATATGCAAAAATCCATTTGCAATTGATAAATGTAATGCCTTAGGGCTGCAATACAGCCAGTATGATAAATCTAGAAGTCAAGGGGTATGTGTGCATTTAGGTGAGACAGTGAAAGTATGTGAAAACATTGGCCTGCATATACTGTATGAAGACCATTACACCTTCAATTTAATTGTACTGCAGCCCACATGACAGAAGAAACCGCCTGTCAACTAAGCCTGTTTGATGCATTGCGGCTTCATTGCATATAGCATTGAATTTTAAATCCCCCAAAAGACTGGTATTGGACAGCAACCAATATTCTTGCATTAAAAGGAGCAAAATTGGCTTTCCATGCTTTATGCAGACACCACAATGTGGCAATATATCATGGAGTAGGAGAGAGAGGTTTGAGAACATTCTGGCAAAATTCTTTTATCTGGATGATGAAAATCCTAAGTGAAGGACTATACAGAGCTGGTGTAATAGCTCTTATTTCATTCAGGTTACTAAGGGGAGGGAGCACCTAAGCCATGATAAGAGAAAGAAGATCATCAAATGTGTGATAAAATGCCTGGTGCTGAAGGCATAGATAGAAATGCAAGGGGCAGGCATACAGAAGAAGGCACCAATTTTTTTGCATTACAATTAGAGATGGGTGAATGGGTGATCGTCCGGTTCCTTTGGTCCGCGGATTTCTGCAGATCAATCTCAAAAGGGCGATTTGCTTTTTCCCGACTTTTTTTTTATCATTGACAATCCAATCCGTGGATTCTTAAAATCCCCCAACGGATTGAGAAATCCGAGAATTGGATTGGTAAAATCCACCAGAGGATTTTATCCAATGGTGGTTTTTGATTAATCTAGACAGATTGAAGCTGGAACAATCCGCCAACGGATTTTATACTTCGGAATGGATTTTGAAAGGAAAGCACGGTAAATTCCGCAAAACTGATTTTTACTTTTTCGCCCATATATAATTAAAATGTTAATGTGTGCTATATTGGGGGACAGGTTTAAATGCAGTTTTGCTTAACAGAACCAACTCTTTTCTGGATAAATATGCTACTTCATCAACTTGTTAAATTATAATATTCGTGTTGGATTTACTAGCATAATTGTAAAATTTGAGAGAAGTTCAACTTAAAGTTCATCTACTGTAGTTGTCTTTAGTATCCTGCGTATAATCTTCTACAAATATAGCCGATGGCAATAACAGGAATTTCAAGCTATACAAAATGGCAAAATATAGCAACCAGACAATGAATTGGAATAAGTAAAAAAAAAAAAACAAGAAATAAAGAAAATCAGTGGTTCTGGTACTGGTCATTTCAAAGATCATCTCATTGCTAAAAAGCCAGCATAGGTAATACTGGAGATTGAAACCACATTTATTTCTCAAAAATATGTAGAGCAATTACAACCAGATCTATGTTAAGTTTAGTCGCTTATCTCATATAGTATATATAAATCCCTATAGCTGCCTACCTGTACAGATCGTGACGTACATGCTTCTGTTATTTGTTCAGTAGTGTTGTTCAGCGTCTCCAATGTCTCCAGTCAGCGTTTTCCTGGTGCTGTATGTGCAACAAAGATAATCACAAGAAATAAAAGTGCCCAGCGGAATAGTACTTCAGAAAAACTCGAAGAGACCAGCTTCAGATAAATGTTACACATTTATTACAACTACATGTCCAAAATAGTTACAGAGATCTCCTACGCATTTCTTACCCATCGATATACATGTAAAGGGCACCATCTAGGATGGATTGGATGTTATGTATCAAAGGAAACACATGCAAGTGCTATAGAGAATAATTTTTTGCGTTGTCTCTATGTTGTGTCTGTATTATAAATAAAAAAATCCCATTTCAGTAATTTAGGTTATTTTTATCACAATTATTGATGTATGGTAGTCATTATTTTCGCACTCAGTAATGCGTTAGATCGGGGATAATACGATTTTCTGTATGGCTTTTGGCACTTAGTAAGCCTCTTTGAATGGACTGACTCCAAAAATCTCATTATTCATTTCCCACCAATAATGGCTGCTACATCTGTACATTATTTTGTCAAAGTAGGTATTTGTATAACACACATAAAGAAACACACACGTACGTATGTATATGTATATGTATATATATATATATATATATAAAACAAAATGGGGCAGCCGGCACTCCCAATACCATAAATAGTTTGCGGTGCATGTCCTATACCAATAGTAAGAGAAAAGTAATCCACTCCAGCAGGAGCAGACACAAGACAGCACTAAAGGTAAGTAAGAAAAATTATATTCAAAAATAAACATAGCACAAACATGACCAATGTTTCAGTCCTCGTGGGACCTTCTTCAGTGTAGTGCTTGAGACTAATGGCCAGTGGATCCCTTAAATACCTCCATATCCCCATCAAAATGACTCAACCAGAGTAGCTGATTGGTCGTGCATCAAGTCCCATGATCACACCCAAAGTCGCTGATGTCGCACTATGCCTGTCATCAACACAGCCACATGATCCACAGGGATCAGAGTTGTGTATGCAGTACCATCAGGCCATCACTGAGTTGTGTATGCAGTACCATCAGGCTGCCACTGCGAGGGACGAAAGCGTCCTCCGTAACCACTGTGGCGTGCTGCTGGAGACCGTGACGCCGTGGTCCATCGAAGTGGACTCAACGGCTTAGCGAAACGCACATGCGCGGCCCAATCACCACTTGAGAAGGCTGCACGGCTTCTCACACAGTGGGGAGATACGCGATCGATCCCTCACATCCTGCCAATCATGATGGTGGATATAGTATCTGACTGCACATCAGTGGGAACACTCATATAGAGATAAGGTGCAGTAATAACCGGGACATCAGGGGGATCTCCATGGGTACTATGAAATGACAGAAAGTGAGAAACAAACGTGAAAAAAGGATACGGAGAAATAAAAGGGGAGCAGAATTCCTTATCGCTGCAGGCATTAATAAAAAGAACATTATTACAACACTATATGATCATCAGGCCACTAGATCTACAAAATGGCTACAAGGACCCTGAGTTAATCAAAACCAGGGGAAGGAGATGGCAACAAAAAGCTATGTATACATGGTAAAACACTGACAGTGAAAGACACATTAATAACAGGAGGAAGAGAGGGGGGGAAGGAAAGATGAGAACATAGAGGGGGAGGGAAGGATAAGTCAAGTAGGGAAGGAATGAGGAAGGAGGGAAGTAGGAAATGGGAAAAGAAACACATACAGCCGAGGGCAATCAGCCCGCCCAAATACGTAACACACTGTTATTAAAGAAAGCACCCAAGCTTGAAATCCTCATTGAGACCCTTTGGGGCCATTGTATTGAGCTCAAAAATGAGTCTTGCTTCCAGCTGTAATAAGAGTCTTCCCCTATCTCCATCCCATGGTGGCACACAAGGTACATACCATATATATATATATATATATATATATATATATATATATATATATATATATATATATATATATATGACAAACAAGGAGAAAAAAAAGCAGCGCCTGCTCAGGTTAGGTATAGATAATTCTATAGATATATATTATAGCGTAAGTGAACTCAAATAAATCTACATAGAAATAAATGTGGACTATACTAATTATGTGATGGCAAATTACCTAACTAGATGCCTGTATAACAATAACAAGAAAGAGCATGAATATAGCAATACAAGTACAATATCATACAATCAATATAAAAAAAATATATATACTGTAGAAAAACAATTAGATAATGAAACTGAAAATACAAAAATATATATAATAAAAAACAAAAAAGCAAAAAAGCAAAAAAGAGAGTAAAAACCAGTCCTCAAATGTATAGTCCAATGGTATAAATGGATGCTGATGCTAGGGGTCTCCGGGTGCTCTCAAAAGGACTAACCACGTCCATAGGGAATCTGCAGAGAAGAGAGAGGAGAGAGCGCACGCCCCATAGTGTAAAACTGTAAATTTATTGAGGGGAAGGGGAAGAGGGGGGGTAAAAAATGCAATCACAAAGGTACAGAATAAAAAAGCATTTCGTGATAATAATCACCACCATCCAGTAGCTGCGTTTAGTCTTTGGGGAACCCCCGATCATGAACGGGATAAGCCACAGTTCTAACAGATGTCCAGGGCAGGTGGATAGTTCTGCAATACGTTCCAAAGATAGTGAAGGGTAGCTCCTTGCTATCAAGCCTCTATAATTTCGGCGCTTGGATCGGTTCAACCCGGCGCTCAGTGATGACGTAATGTCTATGCGTCCTACTTGCAAAATACCTATATTCAGTATATTCCGTATGGTGCATGTAATGTGATAATGAATATTGAATGTGAAAGGGTTAAAAAGGGAGAAAAAGAAGTGAAGGGGGAGAAGGAAAAAATGGAACAATGTAGTAAAGGCTGCTTTTCTAAAGGATGAACCAAATCCATAAAGATTGTTTAAAAAGAAAAAATGAAAAGCTCACACTCCATCTATATATAAAACTGAAATGATTGTCTGTGATGTTTGTCTGTGGGTTTGTGCGTTTTGTGATTGGTTGCCGCACGCCCAGCTCTCGCTCTCGTTGGCCTGACTGTGAGGCAGGGCTTGGCACTCATTGGCAGACTACGGGGTGGGGCTTGGCTTTGATTGAATGGGAGGGCCGCCAGCAACCTTCCTCCCCCCGCGAAGTGCTGTCCGCGCCACCGCGACACCCTCCAGCCTACCCTCCCACTGACACGCCGCCGCAGAACAACCCTTACGCCCGCCCCCCATTGACCCACTGCCGCCGAGCAACCCTCCCACTCGCCCCAACAGTGAGCCACTGAGCAACCCTCCCGCCTACCGGGTGAGAGAGTGAGGGCTGCTCCATGGGACTCAAGGGGGACCGGATCTTTCATCTGGGGGGGAAGGTGGGGGGCGCATTCATGTGCAGGGGGGAACCAAATTCATGTTAACAGGGGACAAAGAGCGAGGGGAAGGGGAAGACAGAGAGGGGAATGGGGAGAGAGAGGGAGAGAGAGAGAGAGAGAGAGAGGGGGGAGCGGAGAGAGAGGGGGGGGAGCGGAGAGAGAGGGGGGAGCAGAGAGAGAGGGGGGATCGGATAGAGAGTGGGGAGCAGAGACAGAGGGGGAGCGGCAAAATTACATCCCGGGCAACACCGGGTATTTCAGCTAGTGAATTAATAAAAGAAATGTGATGGTCTTTAATCCGTATAAAAAAGACAATGCTCATTAAATGAAACAAAAAATAGTTGAATCACAATGGATAACAAAGCAACAGGTTCAGTCCCACATGTGAGGAAATTAGAAAACATTGTTGCTAGAGCTTTTAAATAAACGCCAAACTCTGTGATCTGTGCACAGAATCATTTACTCTTTACTAAGACAATGAAAACCACTCTAAAGAAAATATCGTTTGTTTATCATGTCAGTTCCAAACATTATTTAAACATGAGTACACAGTTTGCTCTTAAGTATTTCCAGTCACTCAGCTAATGGAAAACGGCCAGTTCTGGAAACAGAGAATACATTTGTAACCTTCTCTAATCAGTTCACATTCCATTGCAGTTCTTCTTATAGTCACCAATTTAATATTCAAACAAGTATCTGAACCTAATTTACCTTTTCTTTTTTACAAAATAGCTTGGTTTTGCAACACTGCTAAAAGAGCTCTTGTGCTAGTTATGTAAATAGTTAAACATCTGGTATTCATCTTATTGACAGATCTATGACTCCATTTAGACATATGTAAACAATTGGTTCAATAAAAAGATGTATTTAGGGAAAGCTATTAAATTAAGTTCATATTCTGAACAAATATTCCCGCTACTGTCATGCAGGTAATTAATTCAGTTCTATTAAGACTGTAAACGTTCTTGGCAAAAATAGACTAATACAATTAAAAAGAAGATTATTGTATGCAAAAGTCATGGTAGCTAATAAAAGATCATTATTGTAGGGCCATCGGGCAGTGGTCCCATATTTTGGGAATATAAACCTTTTATTTTTGTAAACCCTCCTTTAGATAAAATAATAGGGCATTTTATTTTTAACACTAATATGCATTAAAAAAATTATTAATGTACTCACTAATAGTGCAAGTAACCCTTTATATAGAATTTGCAGGCATACTGCACCGACACACTTTATTCGAGCAAATACCCGGTATGTACCTGGCAGATACCTGGAATGCGCCGCTCCTCACCTCTGACAAGCCCCGTTGCATTTGCCTTCCCAGCCTGGGTTCATGCCTGGCTGATGGGCGGCTGATCTGTTAAATGATAATGATTAGGATTTAATAGGCTGCAATGCTTCGCGTGTCTACCAGATGGCATAAATTCATGAATTGTAATGCAGTATATATATATATACTGTGCAGTATTGCAGCCAACGGGAATAAAATGCTTCAATCCCTGCCGGAAAATAACTCAATGCACTCGGGCAGAAAACAGTCACAAACCTCAATATACCCGGGTATACCCGAATTCGTGGGACTAGCCGAGCTCGAATAAAGTGTGTCGCCAGTGTATGGATGTACAATAAAGTTCACTTGCTTCAAGGCAGGGTTCTTACCACTATGCTTATCCCTGAAAATGACAGAGACTTTGACGGGAAAAACAGAGATACTGTTTCTCTCTAGGGAGCCTATTCTAATAGGTTTGGTAACCAACTCATCGAGGATTTGAGTTATCGCAAAAGAATTTTAGGTAGTTATTCAGAAAGCCTCGATAAGTTGGCCAAATTGTACGGGAATTGCATTTTTTTTAGAGATTTCTCTTTCCTACTCCTAGGGAGGCAGATGGGATCTGAAAGCAGGACTTAGAAAAAGAAATGAATTTTTCCTGCATCGGATTAAAGCCGGGATTCTCCAAAGCTAATACTCATTAATATCAGCTCCGGAGACCACCAGCTTCCATCCTATGCAATAAAACTAAATTTATAGGCAGCTTCATTACCTTAGCGGCTAACTGCTAAGGCAATGAAGGGGTTAACTAACAGTGCCGGTTAATTGTGGGTAGCGGGGGTGGGTGAAGGTGGTATTTGGCCATGGCTGGTGTTTAGGCCCTGCAGGCGGGTTGTGGGGGGAGTTAACCCCTTCATCACCCTAGCGGTTACTACCGCTAAGGTAATGAAGGGGTTAATCCCTCCCGCTACCAATCCGGTAGGCATAAAAACCCACTGTGTGCCAAATATCATCTTCACCCACCCCGCTACCAACAAAAAACTTTCAAACACAATAATAGTTAATACATCCATTCATTGCCAGTGTGGTTACCTATGCCCTCAAAGAGAGCAAAGATAACCCCAATGGCAAGGAAGGGGCACCCCTCTACCCTAACAACCACTATATTACGTGACAGTAATGGGCAAAATTACTATTATCCAGATCTGGATAATAGCTCATTTGACCATTCCAAATAAAACATTATCCAGCCAGCATAAAGTAAATAAAACTTCTACTTACCCCTGCCAGGATAAAGGCCATCCTCATCTTCCTCCCTCTCCTTGTCCTCCTTTGGCAGGAAATCAACAATAAAAAATACAATCTAATGGCACATAACCACTTAATCACCTTAGCGTTTAGTAACCTCTAAAGTAATTAAGGGTTAACCATCCTCCACTACTACACACCCAGACAGCCTAACCACCCTCCCTAGGGTAATTACCCCCACCCTTTATCGATTGGTTGGCACAGTAGCTTATCATGCCCATATAACATGGGCATGATAAGCCACTATGGCGGTCAATAGGCAACCTAAAAAAAAAAATTACCAATCAATGGGCATGCAAAAAAATTAAAATTAAATAAACCTGAAAAACAAAAATTACATACGTTCAATGTTTTTTGTTACATTTTAGATGTCTTTACCCTCTGATTCCAGATGTATCAGGACGCTCTCAATCTGCGATTGGATGCTGTACCATGTGACAGGATTCTATTTTTTTTAAAGGGTGTGATGTCATCTTCAAGGGAGGTATGTTACATCCTTAAAACAGTGGTGGGATTCAAAATTATTAGCAACAGGTTCTCTCTCACCTGGTGAGGGGGGGGAGGAAGAGCTGGGGGGGGAGAAGAGGTGGGATGGAAAGAAGAGGTGGGGGGGAAGAAGAGGTGGGGGGAAGAAGAGGCTAAGGAGGGAAAGAGAGATGTGGGGGGGAGAGATATGGGTGGGGGAGAGGGAGATGGGGGAGAGAGAGAGAGAGAGATGGGGAGAGAGAGAGATGGGGGAGAGAGGGAGATGGGGGGAGAGAGAGAGACGGGGGAGAGAGAGAGACAAGGAGAGAGAGATGGGGGAGAGAGAATGGGGGATAGAGAAAGAGAGATGAGAGAGAGACCAGGGGGAAGAGACACTGGGGGGGGAGAGAGACCAGGGGGAACCAGTGCAAATAAGTGCAACCTGCAACAGTGCAAATACAAATGGACACATGCAAACTAGGACACAAACACAGGCAGGACACACACAGAACACAGCCCACCTCACATCTCCAACACAGCCCACCTCACATCTCCCCCAGCCCCCCCCTCATATCTCCCCCAGGCCCCCCCTCACATCTCCCCTAGCCCCACCTCACATCTCTCACAGACCCCCACATCCCACCCAGACACATCTCTCCCAGCCACCCACATCTCTCCCAGACACATCTCACATAGCCCCTTCACATCTCCCCCAGCCCCCCTCACATCTCTTCCAGCCCCCCCTCACATCTCTTCCAGCCCCCCCTTACATCTCCCCCATTCCCCCCCTCACATTTCCCCCTGCTCCCCCTCACATCTCCCCCAGCCCCCTCACATTTCCCCCAGCTTCCCTCACATCTCTTCCAGCCCTTGCTCACATCTCTTCCAGCCCCCCCTCACATCTCCCCCAGCCCTCACATTTCCCCCAGCTCCCCTCACATCTCTTCCTGCCCCCGCTCACATCTCTGCCGGACCCCCTTCACATCTCTTCCAGCCCCTCTTCACATCTTTTCCAGCCCCCCCTCACATCTCCCCCAGCCCCCCCTCACATCTCTCCCAGCCCCCCTCACATCTTTCCCAGACCCCTCACATGTCTCCCAGCCCCCTTTCACATCTCTTCCAGCCCCCCCTCACATCTCTTCCAGCCCCCCCTCACATCTCTCCCAGCCCCCCCTCACATCTTTCCCAGACCCCTCACATGTCTCCCAGCCCCCTTTCACATCTCTCCCAGCCCTCCCCTCACATCTCTCCCAGCCCCCCTTCACATCTCTTCCAGCCCCCCTTCACATCTCTTCCAGCCCTCCTTCACATCTCTTCCAGCCCCCCTCACATCTACCCCAGCCCCCCCTCTCATCTCTCCCAGCCCCCCCTCACATCTTTCCCAGCCCCCCTCACATCTCTCCCAGCCCCCCCTCACATCATTGCCGCCCCCCCTTCACATATATTCCATCCCCCCTTCACATCTCTTTCAGCCCCCCCCTCACATCTCTTCCAGCCCCCCCCTCACATCTTCCCCAGCCCCCCCCTCACATCTTCCCCAGCCCCACTCACATCTCTCCCAGCCCCCCTCACATCTCTCCCAGCTCCCCTCACATCTCTCCCAGCCCCCCTCACATCTCTCCCAGCCCCCTTTCACATCTCTTCCAGCCCCCGTTCACATCTCTTCCAGCCCCCCTTCACATCTCTTCCAGCCCCCCTCACATCTCCCCCAGCCCCCCCTCACATCTCTCCCAGCCCCCCTCACATCTTTCCAAGACCCCCTCACATCTCTCCCAGCCACCCTTCACATCTCTTACAGCCCCCCCTCACATCTCTTCCTGCCCCCACTCACATCTCCCCCAGCCCCCCCGCACATCTCTCCCAGCCCTCCCATCACATCTCTCCCAGCCCCCTTCACATCTCTTCCAGCCCCCCCTCACATCTCTCCCAGCCCCCCTCACATCTTTTCCAGCCCCCCTCACATCTCTCCCAGCCCCCCCTCACATCTCTTCCAGCCCCCCTCACATCTCTTCCAGCCCCCCTCACATCTCCCCCAGCCCCCCTCACATTTCCCCGTGCTCCCCCTCACATCTCCCCCAGCCCTCACATTTCCCCCAGCTCCCCTCACATCTCTTCCAGCCCCCGCTCACATCTCTGCCAGCCCCCCTTCATATCTCTTCCAGCCACCCTTCACATCTCTTCCAACCCCCCTTCACATCTCTTCCAGCCCCCATTCACATCTCCCCCTTCCCCCCCTCACATCTCTCCCAGCCCCCCTCACATCTTTCCCAGCCCCACCTCACATCTCTCCCAGCCCCCCTCACATCTCTTCCAGCCCCCCCTCACATCTTCCCCAGCCCCCCCTCACATCTCTTCCAGCCCCCCCCTCACATCTCTTCCAGCCCCCCCTCACATCTTCCCCAGCCCCCCCTCACATCTTCCCCAGCCCCCCTCACATCTCCCCCAGCCCCCCTCACATCTCTCCCAGGCCCCCCTCATATCTCTCCCAGCCCCCTTCACATCTCTCCCAGCCCCCCTTCACATCTCTTCCAGCCCCCGTTCACATCTCTTCCAGCCCCCCTTCACATCTCTTCCAGCCCCCCTCACATCTCCCCCAGCCTCCCCTCACATCTCTCCCAGCCCCCCTCACATCTTTCCCATCCCCCCCTCACATCTGTCCCAGTTCCCCCTCACATCTCTTCCAGCCCCCCCCTCACATCTCCCCCAGCCCCCCCACATCTCTCCCAGGCCCCTCCACACATCTCCCCCAGCCCCCTCCTCACATCTCTCCCAGCCCCCCCTCATATCTCTCCCAGCCCCTCCTCAAATCTCTACCAGCCCCTCCTCACATCTCTACCAGCAGAGAGACAGGGGGGGGAGCAGAGATACGGGGGGAGCAGAGAGACCATGGGGAACCACTGCAAATAAGTGCAGCCTGCAACCAGTGCAAACAGGACACAGGCATGAGACACATAGCACACAGACACAGCACACAGCACAGCACACAGACACAGGCAGGAGACACAAAGCACACAGACACAGCACACAGCACACAGACACAGGCAGGAGACACACAGCACACAGACAGGCGACACACAGCACACAGCACACAGCACACAGGCAGGAGACACAGGCAGGAGACACACAGCACACAGACACAGACAGGAGACACGCAGCACACAGACAGACACAGGCAGGAGACACACAGCACGCAGACACAGGCAGGAGACACAGGCAGGAGACACACATCACACAGACAGACAGGAGACACACAGCACACAGACACAGGCAGGACACACAGGCAGGAGACACAAGTAGGAGACACACGCAGGACACAGCCTCACCTCTCTCTACTGCACGCTTTTACTCTGCTCTTTGGCCCCACCCCCAGGCTCCTGCCACATCCTCCTGATTGGCTGCTGCTGTGTAATGCAGCCAATCAGGATGATTAAGCTGCTCAGCCACAAATTCCCTGGAGTGAATATCATAAAACTTACACATATTGCTTTCTGTCAGCCTTATACATTCACCTACACTTCAATGGAGGGTGATGTCCAGGCTGACACTGGGGTGTATTGTACCTGCACTAATTGGAAAATTGGTACGGGCTCTGTTGGCCAAAGGGTTTAACAAAATTACCCTTTTTCATGAGATCAGTATTTTATTTTAGCCTAATTGGTAGGAGCGCAGGAATAGTTCTTTTTGTTAATGCTGGCTGGGTAGTGTTTTATTTTGAATGGACAAATGAGCTATTATCCATATCTGGATAATAGTAATTTTGCCCATTACTTTACTGTATGTGTTGGGGTGGGTAGTTGGGGGTAGAGGAGGTGGGAATTAGGATTATTGTGTTTTTTAATATTTGTTGGGGGTAGAAGGATTGGGTGAAGGGGTAGTTGTCCCAAGGGTGGATGGTTAGGCCTCTAGGATGGGTAGCAAGAGTGCTTAACCCCTTCATTACCATAGCGGTTCCCACCGTATGGAAGTGAAGAGCTTAACTCAGCCCGCTACCTTCCCAGAAGACCCAACCACCCACCCTTCATCCACCCCCTCTGCCCCCAATAAACAGGCTATTTAGGCTTAACCCCTTCATTGCCTTACCAGATAGCCGCTAAGTTAATGAAGCTGGTTTTAATCAAATTTGAATATTATTGTATGGGGGCACCCTACATGGTGCTGCTAGCAGTACGCATATCATGGCTGGAAGTTATGATATGGAAGCGAAACAAATTCACTTCTACACATTCACTTCTAACTTTGTAAATGGACGTGTGCCCACGGAAAAAACGGACGATCAGCCAATGAGCGAACAAAAGACGTGTGACGTCATGTTAAGGCACCGTGAAATGCACGCAAACACCCATCTCACTGAAATAACATTGGCCTCCAGCGCTGTGCACGCACCGCCCCACCGACGCACCCGCATGACACACTGCACTGACCGTAACAATAAGCTACGGGCACAGCCAATACGGTTTCACGCGCGCACGTCGGTAACCTTTTTAAGAACGCCTTGGGACATTACCACGTTCCCACGTCATATGTTGGCGACACTTTGTTTTTATATGTTGAATGCTAAACAATGAGGTGTGTGTGTTACAGTTAGTGTAACATGTTGAAATGATACTTTAAAAGCGATAATAATCTAGGATTTAGGACTCCGTCACCTATGTGTAATAATGGTTCGTTATGTAGTATATTGTTATAGGAAATAATGTCTTTGTGCACGCTAAATGTAAGCCTGTCTGCAATGTTACAGTAAGCTGTATCCACTCATTTGGCTAACAAATGGTGTATATTATTAATGTAGACATATATAATTTGAGTAAAGGCATATCAAAATTTGTATTTACCATTCTTCTAGAAGTCAAAACAGACTTGGCTGCAACTGCACGCTGCAGGAAGGCACAACAGTATTATCCATGGTTGAGGCAACCGTTGAATCCTGAATCACACACATCTCCATGAGGGCGTCATATGGATCTGCAGTGGCTTCTGCAAACAAGACGTCCGGAGGTACGTACAGTTCTTGGTTGTTTTCCCATCCACATTGGTATTGCCCATATAAGTTTGGATACATATCATAGTAGTTATGTCCATCTTGCATCTGGTCTGGCTGAATGGAGGGTGCAGGTAGATCAGCAGACGCGATAGTCAGTGCGGCTTCAGTGTCACTGGTATTAGGCAAAAATATGCTATTTAACAGAAGATATGTTCCATGTTCCATGGTAAGTTTAAATGATGGCGCAACATGCCAGCATCCATATCGTTGATCTAGCCGATCATGGACACGCTCAAAACATTCATTTGCGGATAAAGTGAATCGTACAGAAGTTTTAAAATTTCGTTGTATGTCAGGTTGTTGGTAGTATGGATATTTCTTTTGGATCAAGTCATAGATTTTGGCCACGTTTGCACTTTTCTCTGGCGTTGATTCGATTGCTTCAAAAATCATAAATTTGTATGAATTACGTGGATGGCTGTGCAATGTGGAAGCTTCTGCCATTTCTTCTCTCTTCAAGTGTACTGCTGCGGCCGAGTTTATTCGAGCATTTGCCCGTTCTCGGCCGCAGCAGTAAACTGGCGCGCGCCGGAGGGTGCCGGGCGCGCGCCGAAGCAGCGGAAGAGTGCACTCCGATCGGGGCGCTCTCCCTCCCGCTGCCGGGTCCGCCGGGTCCCCCGGAACCCCCTGCCGCCATCCCCCACATCGCGGGACACCAGGGCTCCCTCGGGGAGCCCTGGACGCGCGTGCAGGGGGCGCAGGCTCCCGATGACGCGTGACTAGCAAGCCGGGAAATCTCCCGGCTTGCGGAACCGGCCACACTTTAATAAAGTGTGTCGGTAGTGTACGTTGTGTGAAGTTGAACGCATACGGATGTCTGCTGAATGTGTGAATAGTTACATGTTATCTTCGCGGTTTCTTCCAAGGTTATAATACAACGTAGCAGTTATACGTCTAGGTATTCTCCCACAAGAAATTTGTTACAATAATTGGCTGAAATTCTTTGTGTAAGATACTCTTTTCACAGGAATCGAAACTTTACTTTCGGCTTAGACAACCAACATGTGCAAAACAAGTAGACTCTTTGAATTAGAATAACAATGTGTGTGAAATCATCTACAGTGCTATGATGAACAGATTTCTGGTTACACTTAGCTAGATGTAACCATACACACATCTGTATGTTTGTCTCTTTTTCTGTTTTTCTCTCTGTCTGTTTATCTCTCTTTCTCTCTCTTTCTCTCTCTGTTTCTCTCTCTATTTGACTCTCTCTGTTAGTCTCTCTTGATATACATATATATATATATAAATACATATATATATAATTAGATATATATACATATATCAACATATATATTTATGTATATAATTAACTATATATTGTGTGTAGATATATATATATATATATATATATATATATATATATATATATATATATATATATATATATATATATATATATATATATATATATATATAGATATGTACATATATGTATATAGAGATAGGTATACTGTATAGATATATATAGATATATCTATATATCTATATCTTCTATAAATATCTATATCTATATCTATATCTATATCTATATCTATATATATATATATATATATACTGTATATATATATACATAGATATATAATCAAAAAATAAATAGATGATACCGTTCTGTGGCTAACGAAATGCTTTTATTTGTGCGAGCTTTCGAGATACACTGATCAAAAAAAAGCTCGCACAAATAAAAGCATTTAGTTAGCCACAGAACGGTATCATCTATTTATTTTTTGATTATTGAAGCTCGGCTAACACGGTACTGATACCTCTACATATATACATATATATAACAATTCATTACAGTTTATAACATTACTGGGTGAGTATGTTTGGGGGCCTATTTGAGTCAGCTATGTAGAAGTTGTATTTACCAGCAAACAAGGCCTCTTTTGAGCCATGAAGGCCTGTACTGTTCATTCTTATTTTATATATATATATATATATATTTATATATATATATATATATATATATATATATATATATACATGGGCGTCCGCAGGAGGGGGCAAGGCGCTTGCCCCCCACTGCCCCCCCCTGGATCCAGGGCCACCAACAGGGGGGGCACAGGGGGGACAAAGGGTACTGCTTCCCGGGCCCCGTGGGTCAGGCCGGGCCCCCTGCGCGGCCGGGCACCAGTTAATTAAATAAATTTAAAAAAAAAAAGTTTAAAAAAATGGCGCCGCTTCCCCCCGCTCCCAAAGTGGGACGGAGGGGGAAGTACAAGCCAAGCTCCTCTGCGGCCCGCTCCCCCTCCCTCTCACAACGTGGGATGGAGGGGCAAGTACCAGCTCCTCCTGCGGCCCGCTTCCCCCCCTTGGCCAGCTTCCCGCGCACCCACCTCCCACGTGCCCCCCGGCCCACCTCCCGTGGCCTTGCCCCCCCAGAGCCCACCTCCCGTGCCCCCCCCGAGCCCTCCTCCTGCGCCCCCTCCCCAAGCCCACCTCCCGTCCCTGGCAGCTGCCGCAGGGATATCGGGGGCAGAAGGGGATATCGGGGGCAGGGGGGGAAGCGTCCGGCGACAAGCTGCACCCACCCGGTCAAGGTAAGTCACCCCACCCAGTCACTGTCACCCACTGTCACTGTCACCCACTGTCACCATCACCCACTGTCACCGTCACCCACTGTCACTGTCATCCACTGTCACCGTTACCCACTGTCACCATTACCCACTGTCAACGTCAACCACTGTCACTGTCGCCCACCCAGTCACTGACTGTCACTCACCAAGTCACTGTCACCCACCCAGTCACTGTCAAGTCACTGTCCCACCCAGTCACTGTCACTCACTCAGTTACCCAGTCGCTGTCTCCCACCCACTGTCTCCCACCCATCCAGTAACTGTCTCCCACCCACCCAGTCACTGTCTCTCACCCACCCAGTCACTGTCACCCACCCACCCAGACACTGTCACCCAGTCACTCTCTCCCACCGTCATTCACCCACCCACCATCATTCACCCACCCACATTCAACATTCATCCACCCACCCACTGTCATTCACCCACTGTCATTCACCCATCCACCCACTCACTCACTGTCATTCACCCACCCACCCACCATCATTTAACATCAGACAACAGAGCCACCAGAAGCACTCGCACTCACAGCAACACCACTCGCACTCCCAGCAAAACCATTCGCACTCGCAGCAACATCACTCCCCTGAATCCTACGTTCACTCAGACGCGTACTCACACAACTACCAGTACCACTCACACTAGCATCACTCTTCGCACGCCTTGCAACCATACCTCTAGCACTCACAAAGAACAGAAAAGAAATTTAAAGACAATCGCACTGAACACTTACAAAATGAAAACAAGACAAAGATGTAAACAAAACAACACAGGACAAACCTCTCACAATACACCATGTCAGGAATCGGCATTCTCCTCGCTCCCCACACAGAGCACTCCCTCCCCGCAGGGAGCCCCTGGACACACAAAGCAATCCTGCCTTACCGGCCTCCACGGCTCCTCGCCCCTGCCGCCGTCACGGGATCACTCCCCTCGGCGATTCCTCTGCTCAGCGCCGGGCGCGCCCACGCCCTCCTGCACGCACACCTGCACCATCCACTGGCTCGGTTCACACGCATACACGAGTTACGGAGCACGCTCAGTCTGCACACTCTTATTCCCGTCCCCCGGACCTCAGGCTCCGCCCCCGACAACAAACTCTTTGTACCATCCAAATTTGTTCCAGAGGTCCTGTCTTGGGGTCACTCCTCTAAATCTGCAGGTCATCCAGGTTTTAAGAAGACTATTGATCTCATTCATCGGAATTTCTGGTGGCCAAGGATGTCTCAAGGATGTCTCAAGATATTCTGGAGTTTACCCGCGCATGCCCCACGTGCGCTCAAAGCAAGACTCTCCGTCAAAATCCTCAGGGTTTTCTGTTACCCCTTCCAGTTCCCCTGGTCCCACATTTCTATGGACTTCATTGTGGAGTTGCCCAGGTCCAGAAGAATGAACACTATCTTGGTGGTCGTGGACAGGTTCTCGAAGATGTCCCATTTCATTCCACTTATAGGATTACCCACCTCCCCCGCCCTTGGTGATATCTTTACGGAGCAGATTTTCCGGATTCATGGGATCCCTTCGTCCATTGTTTCTGACAGAGGTTCTCAGTTCGTATCCAAATTTTGGAGAGCTTTCACGAAGAGATTGGGCATCTCTTCTTCTTTCTCTTCCGCCTATCATCCTCAGTCCAATGGACAAACGGAGAGAATCAATCAAACCCTGGAGAAGTACCTGAGATGTTTTATATCCGATTTCCAGGATGATTGGGCTCAACTCCTCTCTTGGGCAGAGTATGCCGTCAATTCTGCAAAAAACGAGTCCACCCGGGAGTCGCCCTTCTTTATAAATTATGGGTTCCACCCTCCCTGTCTTCCCATCCCCAACATTCCTTCTGGAGTACCAGCCATAGATGAACACATTTCTTCCCTCCAAACCGCATGGTCCAGGATTCAGTCTACCCTTCTCAACTCCTCCCGCAGATCGAAACTACAGGCCGATCGTCGTCGTCTTTCGGCACCCAGTTACAAACCAGGGGATTTGGTATGGCTATCCTCTAGGAATATCCACCTCAAGGTACCATCTCCTAAACTGGCACCTAAGTTCCTGGGTCCCTTCCCTATTTGTGAACAAATCAATCCCGTGGCATTCCGGCTCCAACTATCACCCATTATGAAGATTCCCAATGTCTTTCATGGGTCCCTCTTAAAACCATTTATCTCCAGTCACTTCTTTCTGGATCAGACTCGTAAACCGGATCCCATTACTGTACAAAATAATGATGAATATGAAGTTCACTCTTTTTTGGATTCTCACCTATCCAGGGGTCAGCTCCAGTTCTTGGTGCAGTGGATGGGCTTTGGCCCTAATGAGAGATCCTGGGTACCTTCAAAGGACATTCATGCCCCGGCCCTTCTTAAGTCCTTCAGGAAAAAGTTTCCAGAGAAACCGTTCTTGGACCGTCCTGAGGCCGTTCCTGAAGAGGGGGGTACTGTCAGGAATCGGCGTTCTCCTCGCTCCCCACACAGAGCACTCCCTCCCCACAGGGAGCCCCTGGACACACAAAGCAATCCTGCCTTACCAGCCTCCACGGCTCCTCGCCCCTTCCGCCGTCACGGGATCACTCCCCTCGGCGATTCCTCTGCTCAGCGCCGGGCGTGCCCACGCCCTCCTGCACGCACACCTGCACCATCCACTGGCTCGGTTCACACGCATACACGAGTTATGGAGCACGCTCAGTCTGCACACTCTTATTCCTGTCCCCCGGACCTCAGGCTCCGCCCCGCACACTGCACGGGTATGCTCAGGTTACTAACAAGTCTCACCTGGCCTGTTATGCCTGCACCAATCTGCAGTGTCTCCCTGTAGCTCTTCCTGTCCCGCCTCCGTTCCTAATTGGACCTTCCTGCTTTATCTAGCTCCTCTGTGCTCTCAGTCTTTGCTCGACATAGTCTCTGTATGGAAGTACTTCTGGATTCTCTCAGTGTTTTCACAGGTTCTGGCGCAGCTCGTACGACTACCCCCTCTGGCTCTAGATCTCGGCACTCCTTGGACAACGCTCACTATGGTAACCCCTTGAACACGGCTTGGACTATGACCTATCTCCACTCTCCACTCCCTGACTTCGGCAAGGCATCATTCACTCTATCTCTAAAACCGGTACCGGCAAGTATTGTCTACCTTACTACACCTGGCCTGGCAATGCGTCATACCACACTAAGAACACGCTCCCTTTGCTGCGGGTGCATGTATTACCACTTTCCCCTTCAGCTCAGGGGACGGGTCTGGTCTGCGGGCAGCACCGGCGTAACACACCACAACTGTCTCAGTCAATATGAAATATGTAAATCGGCCAGCTCTGTGTGTCTCTCTCTCTCCCAACAACACAGAGAATGAATAAAAATACACGCTGCCTTTAAATGGGCCGCTCAATCCAAAACATGCTTGCTTCGGCAGATTCAGCAAAAAGTTTCATTGGGGAAGCAAACACCACCTCGCCATGCACGCCGATACACCTGTGTGTGATCGGCAAATCATCGGCAGAGTGGGAGCAAATGTTTTCGGCTTGATTCGGAAGGGATTCGGCACTTATTGCATACGGAGAGGGAAAATCGGCAGAATCATGCCGATAAGCACTTTTTTGGCGCTTACTGCATAGAGCCCTAAGACAGACACTTGGGTTACAGAAGCAGTACATAAAAAAGATGGCAGTAGAATTAAGACAAAAGGAAGCTAGGCGGAACAGTAATGCACAGGTGTCTCCATTACAGGAAAAGGTATTGGCCCAGCCCAAGCATCTGTATCCTACAGAAACGAATGCCCTCGTTGATGATGAAGAGGAAGGAGAAATAATTGCTTTTGATAGTGCTGCTGTTATTCCAGAAGCAGATAGGCACCATCCTGAAAATACTGAGAATGAACTCCCTGATCTGGGATTCAAAAATCCAGATCCTCAATTTAATTTGCTGTGTCCAGATGATTATCAAACTAGTGAAGATACCAAGGCCACCACAGAAGATGTTTTAGCCAAGTGGGTGGCAGTTCATGAAAACATAAAGTGGATGGCTAATCCTGATAACATTATTAATATTGACTGCATTTATACAAAAGCAATTAGGTCTCCAAAACCCGAAGGCCTGGTAATTGCCCCAAAAATGATAACAAAAATTTCTGATGAGTAGACATTTTCTTGAGAGGAGACATTTCAGTAAGAAGAGACTAGAAGGTTCAAAGATTGGAAAGCAGAGGCGACGAAGGAAAACGCTGCACTTGAATAGTTCTAGATCTCGCCATTCTGGACCACAGTGTGGAGGCAAGGAGAATCCAGTCTGGGTGTCTCAAAAGAGGCTGAAGAAACAGTCCAGTCATGTGCAGGATGCAGCAGGCATTGAAATGAAGTCTGAGGATGTAATGGACTTGAAGTCAATGAAAAATAAAAAAATGTGTAGAGTAAACCAAATAGATTACACGTTCGGACTATGTCACGGACACTTGGGGCCTTATTCAGAGAGGGTTGATAAAAAAAATCGCCACCCTATACCCACCCTATAGCCATTAAGTAGTATAGTGGTACATCATACCCATATACTGTAATAATAATATGGGCATGATAAGCCTCTATAGCACCCTAATGACAATAAATTAATACACAAGACACACAGTAATAAAACGTAACTAAACTCCAAAAAAACACACTTCGCTAAATACAAACAGTAGTCAGCTAATCCAATCAATACAAGCACTAACAACATCAACAATGAATTAATTAAACCATTAACCAATCAAAACAATTAAATCCGAAACCAACTCAAAATGAATAGTAAAACTAACCAATCCAAACAATGAATTACTCCAATATTAATGAATTTAAACAGTAAAATAGAAAGAAAGAAATTCTAACAATATCTGAACTAACCATAAAACACATTAGCTAACATAATATAACATTAAATACAAATGAACACCAATTGCAAACCTTTAATTACATTAAGCATGAAAAAACAATCAATCACATCCACATAATAAATGAAATGCAAAAAATCAACAGCAATACAGTACCAAGCGAGAAATGCCCCCCAAATATTGGCATAATAATGTATTAATCTGTACACTAAAGAGGTACAGATTAATATATTATCAGTCAATGTGCCTTCCCCAAAAAATCCAAAAACACATCCAAAGAATAAACCTGTAAAAAAAGACATTTACAAACATTGAATATATTACTTACCATTAGAAGCGGTGGCCCTCCGACTCCTGGGGTAACAAGAAGCTCACGTACCTTGAAGGCCTCCAACAGCATCCGATGCCATCCGCCATGAAAATCCGGCTCAGGTACCCCAATCTTCTTTTTTCTTTCTTTACTCACCTTCTTCTATCTTCATCTGTAACCATTTTTTCATCTTCTTTATCTTCTTTCTTCATCTGTCAATACAAAATACCCCATGTTAAATCCTAACCAATGTTGTCCCGTCGTCTTCTTGGGCTCAAATAAGGCGTCACGGCCTTAAATATGGCTTGTGACATCACATTTAGCCTCAAAATGGTTAACAGCCACCTGATTGGCTGTTCAAACCATATTCCGACTTTAATTTTTTATTTTGACATGATGTCACTTAAAGGGAATGATGCCAGCCAATCAGAATGACGTCACAAAATCAAAGATGGCCGCTGTGTCACAAGGTATTTCAGCCAATCAGAGTGTGGAATTGGTTCCCACGATCTCATTGGCTGAAATACCATGTGACGCCGGCTTCGTGACGTCATCTTAAAGGCAAATGAAGCACAGCCATTCTGATTGGCTGGTATCATTCCCTTTAAGTGACGTCATTCTGAAGAATGCCTTTTAGGGCTGCGATGGGCTGCGATAGGCCGCGACAGCTGACTCGCGGGTCTCTGAATCACGCGAGTTTATCAACCCTCCAAAAATGGTCGATAAGCGGCAGATCGCTGCTCAGTTGGCGATTTTCTGTGGGTGATAAAATTTTGCGTCGATACAGGCCGTTATCGAGCACTTATCGAGGCTTTCTGAATACGAGTAGCCATTTTGGTCGATAAGTGCTCGATAAGGGCCTTATCGAGGCTTTCTGAATAAGGCCCTTAACCTTGCAACATAATAAGCTAGTACGGTTATATTGTATAGTATGTCTCTAGAATGAGCAGTGCATGAATATTGCAAGGTTGTATTTTCTGAAAATGTTGCTAAGACTAGGTAGTATAAAGAATGACAGACCTTAACAAGATTACTAGATAATGTAAAAAGTTAATGGCCCTTTTTATATAAATATTCTAGGGTAGGAAAACCCCAGGGAGGTGATAGAAACTGTCCGGTTTCGTGGATATAGATATAGATAATGTTTATCATATCCTGGGGTATAGGAAGTTGTTACTAAGACAAGTGATTATGAAAATGTTCCTTATTGAAAGGCAACAAAATATGTTCGTCAAGAATAGTATGTTATGACGAAACATAGTGTCAGTAATTGCTGCACATAATCAAATGGAACACTTAGGAAAAGGTTCACATTAGTTTCCAGTGACCGATTAATGTGTGGGAATTAGCTAAAGTGTATTAGATGGGACACTTCGGTATACTGTATTTCCATGGTCGCTCACCCCAGAAGGTGTAAACTGGGGGAGAGGATATGTGACATAGGGCCTCATGCAGTAAGCGCCGATAAGGCTTTTATCGCCATTTTCCCGCCAAAATTGCATTTGCGATTCAGTAAGCGCCGATAAGTGGCCAAAATCGGCATTTTTTCTTCCCGATAAAAAATTATCGGCAGGCGGTGGCGATAAGCCACTTATCGGCACTTTTCGGCACCTTTTGAAATCGCCTGTATTCTAGTAGCCCCGATCAGCATATCGGTGCTCTAAAATTGAGATTTCTATGGCAATTTGTCCCGCCAACTAAAGTTGGCAAGTTGGATGGGAGAAGGATCGGCAAGGTTGCCGGGTCGGCACTTAGAAAAAAAACCTCATCTCTACATCAATGGAGTCAATGGAGCGGAGATTTATAACTTTATAGGAGAGTTTACGTGCTATTGCTCCAAATAAAAATGTGATTGGCATTACAGTGTCAATGTTATTCACTTCATCGTGTCACCGCTTACGTTTATTATTGGCAGAACATTGTACTTGTCTATGTTATGATGTTTTGCTTGTCACATTAGTCTTAATGTTATGATGTGTCAAGGGAAACTCCTATAGTAAACTCTTAAAGGAAGAGGTCACATCATATGAAACATGTTACTTAAGTGTGCTTCAATTTATTATATGATGTAACAGATTTGACACATCTAACAGATCCAGCGTATAGTAATGTTGGTTTACATTATAGAATGCTTTTAATGAGTAATGCATGATCAAATGAAAATGTAGCTGTTATTTGTTATGTTTACATGTTGTTTGTGACCTCCCTCTTTTTATGACGTCCGCAATTGGACACTCAATAACATTGCATGTTTACATTGTACACGTAATCAGTTCATGCAAAGTTATACACAGATCTATAATAGTACCTCATTTTTAGACGATTGAAACATAATCAATAGCAACTATCCTGATGGCATGAAATTATGCATATGCACTTATAATTAGTTAATGTGAACATGTGACAATAACATGCTAAATTATACATGTTACAACGTAGTTTTTCAACGTCTATGTCATGGTTGTATCCTAATGAGATGACTGAGTGTTGCGTTCAGAAGTGGTACATGCATTACACATTCCATAAATACTTGCGAATAAATTGTAGTACAAAGCTTAACGTTACATCATAGTCAAATATCATATAAGCCTGATGAACACACATAATTAATCCGTATAATTCGTACTGTATACCCGTTTGGAGTTCACAACATGGATATGTTTATTTAACACCTTGCACTTCATCAAGTCACGTGACATCATCACATAGGTATTTAAAGGAGGGCAATTACATGCGCATTGACAGCTACAGACCTGAAGATGATACGATTGTTCATGAGATGAAGGAGGATTCTATTGGAGGAGAGGATAGCTGAGGGACAGGATGTCACAGGGCAAGGAAGGGACAGGGACGCGGAGTGGAGAGGGAGAGGGCAAGGAGATGAGAGGAGAAGAGAGAGGAGAGAAGTTGTGCCGCGTCCACGTTTGTACAGGGAGAGAACCATGTTAGATGGGATGAGTGAGGAAGAGATTATAAGTCGGTATTGTTTGAGTTCAGCAGCAATCCTATCACTTTATGAAGAGATACGGGTAGATTTAGATTTTAAAACAGGCAGAGGTCGTGCAGTCCCTGGCCTTGTTAAAATGCTGTGCTCATTACATTATCTTGCTTCCGCATCATTCCAGACAACTGTGGGCATAGTGGGCGGGGTCTCGCAATCTACATTCTCGCAGGCCTTTACCCAGTTTCTATGTGCACTGAATAGACGCGCTAGGAATTATATTTATTTTCCTACAGAGCACACAGAGTGACTGGAAGTGAGGAATTGTTTTTATACCATAGCCGGGATACCATGTGTGATGGGTGCAATAGATTGCACCCATGTTGCCTTGATCCCACCTTGTCAGAGTGAGCATGCTTACCGCAATCGTAAGCACTACCATTCCCTGAATGTACAGGTGGTATGCGATGCCACGATGAAGATTATGCATGTGGTAGCCAGATTCCCTGGTTCCAGCCACGATTCCTCTATCCTGAGAAACTCATCAGTCTTCTATGCTTTCGAAGAAGGCTATTTTGGACCTGGTTGGCTGGTGGGTGAGTACATATTATGAAGTGTTAAGAAACCAGTAATGTGTATGTTGCAAATATCATAGTTAATGTTTACACATTCTATAATGTTATTGAATGTTTGTGCATGCTTCATTATAGGTGACTCAGGATACGGAATTAGGCCTTGGCTTTTGACACCGTTGGCTAACCCTCAATCTGAAGCAGAGGAATGTTATAATGTAGCCCACATATCTACAAGATCGGTCATCGAGCGGACATTTGGCCTGCATAAAACAAGATTCAGGTGTTTAGATCGAACTGGTGGGGCACTTCAATATAAGCCTGCTAAAGTGTCAGATATTGTAATTGCTTGCTGCATTTTGCACAATCTGGCACTCCGCCATAATTTGGAAAGCGACATACGTCAGGGCTTGGAGGAGTACCATCCCGTACATTTAGCAGCTGACAGTGAGCAAACAGCCTGTGGTGTGGAGACACGTCGTAATGTGATTAACACATATTTTTCATGTAAGCAACTACCTATATGTTCATAGTACTACATAGATGTATTAATTCATTGTACTGATAAATACATGTGTCCAAATACCATTCACTTAGGAAACAGATGAATATGGTTCTCCCACCTTTCTGTTCTCTGCTGTGTGGACAATTGCATGTGGCACCGGTATGTCATTCATCAACAGGTTGTATTCTACTTCTTACCACTAAAAGGTTTTGTGTGTACATGAGGGAATAATGTGTACAAAATCTATATTTTCTGTACATTCTATTTTTGGTTATGCATTAACAAGAAACCTACTATGTTGATAGCCAATAGCTAATGCAATATGGTTACATACAAATGTTCATTTGGAGTGTGACATGTGTGTCACAATGATGTGTAGCCTATTGTGTATTTGAGATCACATTTGACGTTTTCTAGATTTGGTTTAACATCACATAGAAAAGTGTCACTTCTGAGTGTTGCTTACCTTAATTAACATGTCATTACAATGATTTATATTCATTGATGTTTTCTTTTTCAAGGTATATCACTCCAAGCACTGCTCATGGTATTTATTTGAATTCACATCTGTAATAAGATGTGCAAACCTCGATACAGGTACTGTATAGTTAGAGGATTACTCTAAGAAACAACACGAAAGGGTTTGGAGAGTGATCACAGGACTACACCAATTGAATGAAATAATCAAATAAATAAATGTGGTAATCAGGATTGTGGGTGAAAACTGTGAACTGAAAAGTGAATCAGAAAAGGGGAAGGGGAAACACAAAATGAATGTGCCCCCTAAAAGAATTCACTAAACTGCACACCAACAAAGTGTAAAAATTTACTTTTAATAAATTTACTTAAAACATATATTACCAAAGCGTTGTGTACTGTGAATTAAAAATAAATGAAATCAACAATACCAAGCATCCATGTCAGCGAATGTATGATTATACTATCCCAATTGACAACTTAATGTTGGTGTGACGTAAAGGACAAAGGATGCTATAAGTCAGGGTGTTAACCCCTCTGGAGCAACTGTGAGACCAGGTGGTAAGTATATATAAATATATACAAGTCAGCAGGCAATAAATAAATGAATATCCAGCGATCCTGCTTCAATTTATACCAATAGGCACTTGAATGATGAGTTATCAGTATGTAGAAATACAAGTGCTTAAATGGTGACACTGGCACATGCAGTAATGATAATAGTGAGTTCTCAGCATAGGGAAGCTGACACTCACAGCAATGTTATCAGTGAGTTCACAGCATAAACTCTATGTGGACACATGTCATGAAGAGCAGGAAGGCAGACTCACTGACTGTAAGGATAAATAACCAAATACAGAGGTCTACACAAATTGAACCAAGAGACTACATATCGTATCGTTGACCTTGACGATGAGGGACATGCTCAAAACATTCATTTGCGGATAAAGTGAAACGTACAGAAGTTTTAAAATTTCTTTGATTGGCTTTTTCTTTGTAGTATGGATATTTGTTTTTGATCAAGGCATAGTAGATTTCACCCACGGTAGCCTTTTTCTCTGGCGTTGACTCGATTTCTTCCTAAATTTGTATGATTTACGTGAATTGCTGTGCAATGTGGAAGCTACTGCCATTTCTTCTCTCTTCCAGTGTACAGTGTCTAAGTTGAACGCATAAGGATGTCTGATGAATGTGTGAATAGTTACATGTTATCTTTGCGTTTTTTTCCAAGGTTATAATACAACTGAACATTTATATGTCTAGTTTTTCTCCCACAAGAAATTTGTTACAATAATTGGCTGAGATTCTTTGTCTAAGATACCCTCTTTTCACAGGAATCGAAACTTTACTTTCGGCTTAGCCAAACAAAATGTGAAAAACAAGTTTACTCTTTTAATTACAATAACAATGTGTGTGAAATCATCAACAGTGCTATGATGAACAGATTTCTACATACACCTAGCTACAATTAACAATACACACACATCTCTCTTTCTCTCTCTTTCTCTCTCTTTCTCTCTCTTTCTCTCTCTTTCTCTCTCTTTCTCTCTCTTGATATATAGATATATAGATATAAATATACACACACACACACAGTGTATTTAAGTGACTATATATATATATATATATATATATATATACACACACACACACACTGGTAGAGGGGCCAGGTCCAAGGAACCCACCACAACCCATAGGTCAGCTCATTTTTTAGACAGGACTACGAGGCAGGAGGGGAGGACAAAAGGGAGAGATCCAGACAAACACTATCCCCTTTGGGACCGAGAGGCCCCAAACAGGCCATCAGGTCAGGGAAAAAGAGGAGCAGAGGAGTTAGGGCAGGCAGAGTCGTCCAAAGGAAGAAGGAAAACAGAAGAAGAGTAGCTACAGCTATAGAGAGTAGCAATATATTTAACCTCTCAACCACTGTATTGACAGATTGTGAAAAGTCATTATTAGAGAAGGGTCTTTCTTTTGCCCCTAACACGGGCCCCAATTTATTTCAGCTGTTCATTGATTTGAATAGTTTATTAGAAAAATGACATTGAATAGACACTTTAAGATTCAGGAGACGAATATCAAATGTAATGATTCTACAATTGTTTTTGATACACAGGATAAAGTCTGCATTGATGCGCTCACCTCGGTGCTGAGAGAATCGGACTCATTATCTGGATCACCAGCACTTATTGACAATTTTGAACGGTCCATTCATCCTACCAGGTCTGTGGAAGTCGACTTTGATGAGGATTGTAATATTATCCATTCACCTTTCAAACCTAGGTCAGTCTTCTTCCCTTACCAATCTAAGGGGGGATTTGTGAACACGTTCTATAACCTGGTCCTACGTGATTTTGAGCTATTGTGTGCGAAACCAACTAAACTCAACCATAATTTGTCCAGAGGTGAGCTGGACGCATTGAACAAGCTAAAGGCCAACCATGATATAGTCATTAGACAGGCCGACAAGGGGGGAGGCATAGTCATCCAGGACTTACCAGCGTATCTCTTAGAGGCACGTAGACTCCTGGGTGACTTGGCCTCCGATACCTTGTTAGAGTCCGATCCAGTGGACTCCTATCAGTTGTTATTGAAGGAACTCCTTACCACTGCACTGGGTGATGGGATAATTTCCAAGTCTGAATTTAAATTTTTGTATTCCTCACATCCCCGCACTCCTATCTTCTATCACTTACCCAAAGTGCACAAATCCCTGTCCAATCCCCCTGGCAGACCCAGAGTATCGGGCGTGGAGTCGATGACATCGAGCCTATCCCAATATGTTGATTATTTTCTCCATCCCTATGTAGTCACGCTCAGGTCCCATGTTAGGGATACGCTCCATGTCATCGACTCCATTTCTGACATTAGGTGGAAACCCACCTATCTATGGGCGACATGTGATGTCACATCACTTTATACCTGCATTGAACATGCCAGGGGGTTAGAAGCAATTAAATATTGATTGGACAGGGATCCACTATTTCCGGAAAAGCACAAGCACTTTATTTTACAATGCATTCACTTTATCCTCACGCATAATTATTTTTTATTTGAAGAGAATTTTCACCTACAAATCTGTGGAATGGCCATGGGAACGAGATTCGCTCCAAGCTATGCCAACCTCTTTATGGGGCACTGGGAGGAGTCCTTTGTGTGGCAGAACACCTTGCTTGGGGCGAGTCTCGTGTACTATGGCCGTTTCATAGATGATATCATTATGATTTGGGATGGGGAAGAGTCGGTGTTATCTGGCATTCTGAGTTCCTTCAATGACAATCTGTTAGGACTTAGATTCACATTTGAAATTAGCAATGTGTCCACTGTCTTTCTGGATCTGGCTCTCAGTACAGACACAGACCTGAACATTATAACCACCACACATTTCAAGTCTGTGTCTGTGAATAGCTATGTTCATGCATCCAGCAATCATCACAAGCAATGGCTCAACAATATTCCCTTGGGGCAGTTCCACAGAATACGTAGGAACTGCACAAGGGATGTTGATTTCAAAAGCCAGTCTGCAATACTTGGAAACAAGTTTCTTTCCAAAGGATATGATCCGGTTTTGATTTCCGATTCTTTCGACAAGGTGAGCTCATTTGACAGATCAGCCTTACTGAATAAGTCTAAAAATAAACAAAATAAGGGGATCCGCTTAATTTATGACACCCCAGCAGTTCACTCAGAGATGGAGGCATCCACATTAAGGTTTATAACCAACTATAACCAGTCATTTAAATCCATAAACAAAATTCTAAATGATCATTGGTCTGTCCTGAAATGTGACCCTCATCTAGGACCCACTTTGCCCGATAGAGCTACTGTGTTATACAGGAAGGCTAGAAGTATTAAGAGTATGCTAGCTCCCACTAGACTCAGGTCCTCCTCCACTTCTACTAATGCCAAGCTTCACAAGGGTCCACTGGGCAATCACCCATGTGGTCGTAGTCGATGCATTACTTGCAGGCATCTCCTGAATCAGACTCATGTCTGTTCTTCAATTAGAGGTACTACACATGCCATTAATAGTTCCATCAACTGTCTTAGCACGTATGTTGTGTACTTAATCCAGTGTGGGTGCAGTTTAAAATATGTTGGACGCACCACTAGGACTCTTGGAACGCGTTTCCTGGAACACAGGAGAAATGCAATTAAAGGTCTCAACAACCATAGTTTATCTCGACATTTTAAATCATTCCATCAATAAGATCCTAAAACCATGAAAATAATGGGAATTGAGACCATCTCACCATGTACTCTTGGTGGTGACCGGTTTAAGGCCCTGTGCAGGCGGGAAACTTTCTGGATCCACCAATTGGGCACTTTAAGCCCGGGTGGACTTAATGAATGCCTGGATGTGAGTACATTTGTATAATGGTTCCTTGGACGTCTCTTCCTGTTAACTTCCTCTGCCCTCTGCCATCTTTTGTCTGGATCTCTCCTCGGGGTTTGTCGTAGGCCCCCCCCCTTCCATCCCCCTTCCCCCCCCCCCCCCCCCCACCCCTCCTCCCAGTCCGGAGTTTGGGTTATATTTAATTTAAAGACATTTCAATTTATATATTTTGTATTAGACATTCATATGGGTTTATTGGGTTAGATTATTTAATATTTAATATTATATATAATAATAATCACATATTTAAGCACACCTTAGTCACACTCATCAAGCACTTGGAGCTAGCTCCATCACAATGATGTACATGTTTATAAATGGTAGTATAAAAATAATATTATCTTCACTAGTAATTGAGAATAATATAATATGTATGAGTTCACCAATTTGCACCTGTACACTGATTCATAAACACTCATTTATTACACACATTATGTTTATTCACATTAGTATTAATGTCCTTCCTGATACCTTGCTTTGTTCGTGGCTTATAGACTCCTAACATTAATGTTCTTTAATTATCCTATTATGTCTGTATATTCGCAGGACATAGGTTAGTATGGAAACTATCCATCATAAAGGGTTAACTATCTGGTAATTTACGGTTTTGACTGCTCTTGCGAGTATTTAAAGTCTATTGTATATGGAAAATATACTTATTTGCTTTACATGTATGTCTCACATATTGTTATAACTCTGATATATTTGGGAACTGTGTTATCACGATTGTATACCATAAAGGGTTTTTTTCACTGACCCATATATTTCTAGATAACTAAATAGTTGCTTAATTTGTTTTTAGAATTTTATTATGGTTTCATGATGAGTTTAATATCTATTTGTTTAATTAATGTGATATTATGTGATATGTATGTTCCCCTTAGATTCACCATCTGCGGTTTTATCTGCTTTACTTTACCTCCTATACTCTATCTCCTCCAATTCTTATAGGTTTTAATATGTACTTTAAATGCATTGGTGATATATTCTATTAGCACAAAGCACCTTTCAGCTGAGAGGGGGGACGTTCCAACCAATTAAGATCATTAGGTTGTGTATTTAAATACCGGACCTTCTCCTTCTCCACACTTCCCTTTGAAAAAGTTACCCGTCAGGGAGCGTCAGGGAGCGTCATCACGTCGGACGCATTGACACTGACGTCATCACCGAGCGCTGGAGCAGATTGATCCATGCGCGAGTGCTGCAGAGGCTTGAATCATACGGAGCCACTTTCCAGGACTCTAACACAGCATTGTACAGCATCACCTGCCCTGGATACCTGCTGGGACGTCGATCCTTTATACTGCAAGACTGGGATTGCCCCAAGATGTTGCAATACTAACCGGATGGTGCTGATTATATCACGCAATGCTTAATTTTATTGTACTTTTGTAAGTGCATTTTTTACCCCCTCCTCCCCTTCCCCTCATTAAATTTACAATTTTACGCTATGGGCGTGCGCTCTCTCCTCCTTTTTTCCTTTTAGATTCCCTGTGGACGTGGTTTGTCCATATTGAGAGCAGCCGGAGACCCTCTACACCAGAACCCACATTATCATTGGACTTATCTTTGAGGACTGGTTATCACACTTTTTTGCTTTTCTTTATATATGTTGTCATTTATTCAATGCATTATTCCTTTATGGTTTACAGGTTTTATATAGATTTGTGCTAGATTTGATTATTTTAGTTATTCACTATTATTAGTTTATATTGTGTAGATTAATACGATTTTTAGTCAGTTCATACATACACACTGGAATAACCATAAGCAGAGGCGCTGCTTTCTTTTTCTGTTTGATATATATATATATATATATATATATATATATATATATATATATATATATATATATATATATATATATATATATATATATATATATGCAGTGTTCGACAAAGCTATACATTTGCTCGCCCAGGGCGAGTGGATTTAACCCCCGGGCGAGTAAATATTGGCCCAAGCAGCACACGTTTGGTACTAGGTGGCGAGTAGATTTTTTTGTGTGGCGAGTAGATTTTTTGGTGATTTGTCAACCACTGTATATATATATACACCCTTCGCGTGTGGCTGGCTTGTTACCTTCATACAGCCAGTCTTCACACAAGTGCTTTTTTCAATAATCACGATCAAAAACTGAAAACGGGCAGGCATCTCCGGGACTACTATTGGGGGCTTCATCCGCCGCGCATGCGCGTCACGCAGGCCATCACGCTGACAACCGTGTGGAGCTGAATACGCAGCATAGCCAAAGATACAGTCCCAGTGCGCGGGGCTTGTTTGCAGAGATTGAAATCACCCCCTTTCATCCCATTTGTTGCCTCACCATAGAAGTCACGATCGTGATCAGGATCATTAAAGTTTTTATCCATGTAAGTGTATATTACTAATTTTATTTGTCTATAATACACTCTATATCTCAATCTTGGTGCGCTTTTGTGTTTTTCTTTTTTTCTTGGGACTTGGTATCGCTGTCGGAGTTCTCTGCGGGGATCCACATTGGAGGTAGGGGAAGACACCTTCAACATCAAGAGCTGCAAAAGATTAGAGAGGAACCACCATTCCAGTTTCTTAAAGAGCAAGAGCGCGGACTGGACACTTTTTCTTTCAATACCATTAGCCTATTGGTTGAATGTCTATGCCATGATACAGTTATATCAATACTATTAAAGTCAAAACTTGATTAATGTATAATCGATAATAGACATATACATATGCATAGATTAAACTATCTGGCCATATATTGAAAGTGTATAAATGCATTAAAACGCTGGTCACAACACTGAAACAGTATTAATAGGTCCCTTAATTCCTGTTTCATAAACAATAACAGCTTCAAGCCAATGTTGATATGCAGAATGTACTGTCATCATGCATAAACAAAATATTTATCATTAATACAGAAAAAGGCATTAATGTTTTAATAAATGATGCTGTTTGGCACGGAAAATACGGACCAAAATGAAGATGGGGGGCGGAAGGAGGGGGGAAAGAAAGGAAGAAGGGAGGGGGGAAGAGGAAGGGAGGGGAGGGGGGGAGGAAATGGGGGGGTATTGTGAGTAGGAGGGGAGAAGGAAAGAAGGGAACAGAACGGAAGATAAACCAAATGACAAATTTAATATACTGAACAATCTTTTATGGAGAGAACAAATATATACTAGCATTCCTCAAGGTAATCTAATCTAAATAGTCTATAAGAAACAACGCAGATCCCAATCAATATTGAGTCCGTTGGGCTGTAGTGTATTTAATGTATGTATCCAATGAGCCTCTCGTTGATACAAGATTTTAGTTCTATCCCCTCCCCGAGGGGGTAAGGCTATGTGTTCTATTGCACAACATTGGAAATTCTCTACAGAACCCAGCGGACACTTATTAAAGTGTATAGGTACAGGATGTGTCATGTCTTTGTTTTTTATTAGCCTTACATTTTCCAAGATGCGGATTTTTGGGGCTCTACTTGTTAGCCCCACGTATTGTTTTTTACATCCGCACTGTAACATATATATAACAAAGTTCGTCTGACATGACATAAACGTTCTGATATGGAATCTGCGTGTTTCATCACGGTTAAAAAAATGTGTAGTTTTGATCATATTTGGACAAATCTTGCAATGTCCACATTTAAATGAACCCATTAATTTTGGAAAAAAGGACAGTTTAGTTTTGTTATAATTTGTTGATTTCAACATACTCGGTGATAAGAAATTCCCTAATGTAGCTGCTCTGCGAAACACTATTTTAGGACCCACACAGACCATTTTACTTAATAAGGGATCTAAAGATAGTGTGGCCCAATGTTTACGTATTATTGCTTTAATAGTGTTCGCTTGCTCGCTGAAGTTAGTGATAAAGAATGGCGCTTCTGTGTTCTCGACCTGTGTACCTTTCTTGGCACGACTAACTGTCATATTTATAAGCGTATCTCTATCTGTGTCCAGTGCACTCTGATATGCTAAATCCAGATCTGTACTATCATATCCCCTCGACAGGAATCTCTCTCTCATCTCGTCTGCCCTGTGGACAAAGGCCTCCAAAGTAGAGCAGTTCCGGCGTAAACGCAGGAACTGCCCCTTTGGAATGCCTCTGACCAGAGGGCGTGCGTGACAACTTTTGGCATGAAGCAATGAATTCCTGGCATTATCTTTTCTATAGATATCTGATTGAATTTTATTCTCAATGTCTACATATAGATTCAAGTCCAAAAATTGTATTTGGTTTTTATTATATGTGTGAGTAAATTTCAGATTGAGTGTGTTCTCTGCCAGGTATTCAAAAAACCTCAAAAGTTCCTCCTCCCCACCACTCCAGATCAAGATCAGGTCATCAATGTAGCGCTTGTAAAACGCCACATGATGCCTGAAAGGGTTAGAATCTCCAAACACGTGGGACATCTCCCACCAACCCATGAAAAGGTTGGTATAGGAGGGGGCAAACGAAGTCCCCATAGCTGTCCCACGTGTTTGGAGATAATACTGCTGGTCAAAGAGAAAATAGTTGTGTGTAAGTGAAAATCTAATACTATCCAAAATAAATGCTATGTGTGCTGGGGAAAGGGTAGAGTGATTGTGCAAAAAGAATTCTGTGGCTGTTAGACCGTGCTCGTGTTCAATAATATTGTACAAGGAAGCCACATCAAGGGTTACCCAGATGTAGCTTGAGTGCCAGGTGAAAGGTGCTAAAAGAGATAATACATGCTTGGTGTCTATAATATGTGAGGGTAAAGAAAAAACAAGTGGCTGTAAAAAAGTGATCTATATATTGAGAAAGGTGTTCACCCAGGGAACCAATGCTGGAAATAATGGGTCTACCTGGGGGTGCAATGAGTGTCTTGTGTATTTTTGGCAAGTGATGAAAAATGGGAGTGATAGGATCTGGAGTGGTGAGGAAGTCTCGCTCACTGGGTGAGAGCACATGTAAAATCTCACCTTCGTCCATGAGGTCCTGGAACTCTCTACTGAACTGGGGAGTCGGATCCCTGTCGAGAGTACGGTAAGCCTCCGGATCGTCTAGTTGCCGCTGGGCCTCAGATATGTAGTATTCTCTGTCGAGCACCACTGTTGCGCCCCCCTTGTCTGCTTTTCTAATAAGGATAGAATCATTATCACTCAGAGATTTCAAAGCTGCCCTTTGATCAACTGTCAGGTTGTCTCGCTGCAAACCCCTGGTTCCTATGCCTCTAGCCTTTAGCGAAAGATCTCTCTCAATGCCCTTTTGGAAGATATCAATGTACTGCCCCCTCATATGTGCAGGGTAGAACACCGATTTCTTCTTGAAGCCCGAATTGGTACTACCCAAAAAATCTATAGGATCATCTATAGTATTGTTCTCATTAAAGAGATCCATAAGGTCCTGCTCTTGGCACTGATCCTGGAAACCTAGAGGAATTGGGACAACAGTTGCGCCGAATTTCTTCTTCTTCCGAGAGTGAGTCACAGGCCTGCTTGTTGGCTGTTGTGTTCGCCTTTTCCCTGTGCCAAGTACTCTCGCCTTAACTGTAGCACTTGTACTGGTCTGTGGCAGTTCTCGGGCTGTGGGTGTGGGCTGTGGCACTTCAGGGGCACTGAGTGTGGGCTCTGGCACTTCAGGGGCACTGAGCGTGGGCTGTGACACTTTAGGGGCACTGAGTGTGGGCTGTGGCACTTCAGGGGTACTGAGTGTGGGCTGTGGCACTTCAAGGGCACTGAGTTTGGGCTGTAGCACTTCAGGGCCACTGGGTGTGGGCTGTGGCACTTCAGGGACACTAGGTATGGGCTGTGGCAGTAGTGAAACACTTGAGATACATTGCAACAGTGGTGGATGAGCACTTTCTTGTGTTTGTGTTTTTGTCTTCTTCCAAAAGCTAGTAATTGTTGACCAAACTTTCTTTTGCGTGTCTCATTTGTAGGTGCCGGTGCAATATTTCGAACAGATGATGTAAACGGTTGGATGTTGACAGGGACCTGCACAGAACTTGCACCTACTGTACCGGTAACATCCTGAAGTGGGGAATGAAGAAGTGATGACTCTGGAGAAAAATTAGCAGCATGTAAAGATCCATCCTCTGATGGGTTAAAGTGGAATTGTTGTTCTCTTGCTGTACTCCTAAACTGATTGGCTTGGCTTACATACAGAACTAGTGCTTGTAATGTCCTGTTTAGATTTTGGATTTCTTTAGGAACTTGGATGATGACATTTTTTATTTGTCACATTTCTGATATTGACCTTTCATGCATCCTTTCATGCAGTGACATCATCCTTTCATGCATTGACATCATTTCTGAATGGCGACGATTTTCTTCACCCAATATTCGTTCTTCAGAAGCTGCAATAGCTGAGAAGGTGTCAAGAGCAGGAGGACTTGAATGCTGTGTTAATCCAGGAGTGTCAACAACTTCATGGTCACTTGAGTGAATTTGTCCTTGAGCGGAAACATCTGGTTCTACAAATAAATTAAGACATTATGAACTGACATGGAACTTTCACATTTTTTTTAGCCTATAATGATAGTTGTTCTCATAGTGGAAAATATAACATGTTTCCCTAATGTATTATTTGTGTCCAATTAAAAGATGATGCTTGAAGCAACAATGACGTTTCAACTCAGTGTGAAAGAAGAATGAATTAAAGTTTGTTGTAACATCACAACTCCTAGCTGATACTTGAAAACACACACAATACATGTTGTGTCATGAAACACTACATCTCCTGTGTCAATAACTGATCTGAAGTTCATTACATGTGAAAGGCATTTATTTGGCATGGCAAATGAAATGCTTACAATGTACACATTATATGGCCTGCACCTCATACACTTACCTTCCATTCTTGATGATGACATTGATGAGGCAGGTGACGAGACGTGTTCTGTGTGACGTGCCACAGGTGACACAGGAGCTGCCGGACCAACTATATAGAAGAATAACATCAGAATTTCATTGTCATGTGTACATAATTAACATTAAGTATCTGTAGTGGGAGTACTTATGGCTAAATATCAGCATCCCGTTACGAAATCACAATTATATGGTTAGGGCAATCTGTATATTATCCATCTTAAAACAAATGTACATGTGAAACTAATCATCCCATTTCTTTTAAACACCATACAACATACATACAATGTTAATGCAGATATGTATAAAGGAATGCGTTATAAAATTAACTGGTCTGTTGTACATACACTGCATATGTTGGGTATTAATATAGCTACAATAATGTACATCACTGCCATAAAAGCAAAGTTGACTCTGCTTATAATTCAGCACCTAATTGTGGAAATGTGTATGAATGTTTTTAGAGATCTGTCAGAACATTTAAGAGAAGCAGTAGTGTAGCACTCAATCAATGTGGCTGACACTCAGCAACACATGCATTGTGTCGCTCACAGATGGTACTGGTGTGAGAAGGTGGCGTATCTATAACGTTACAATAATTTGTAACTGAAAGAATGAGTAACGTACGTTTTAATATATTGTGGAATGGTGGTTGAAAGTAGTAAGATAATTACCATTTCAAATGAATGTGATGAACTTCTGTTCACCTTGTCAGCTTCTAACAACTGTAAGCCCTCCTACAACACTTGACACCACCATGACCCCTGAGCTGCTTCTACCACCTGTAAGCCCTCCCACATGTCTTCACCCTACCATGACCCTGTGAGCTGGCTCTCTGCCCGACACCACCCCCTCTTTTCACCTCTATGCTGTGATTACATATTAATTGCAGCTGGTTTAACACACCGGTACATGAGCGAAATACAACTATGAAGTGAGCTACATATGAACACAATTAAATACCATATGGTACATGTTCCTTTTTATGCTCACATTATACTACATGAGGAGAAAAAAGAGCTTTCATAATACATAACGGAATGTGTTTGTGAAAATTATTCATGTTCGCCTTTCAATTGACAATATTCCATGCAAGACTTTATTACGCAGTAAGGGCCTGTTTAGAGGTGTAACATAGATTATCACAAATATATATATATATATATATATATATATATATATATATATATATATATATATATATATATATATATATATATATATTATATGTATATATAGATCGACACATACATGAAAGAGTGAATTATGCATTTGTGTGCACAGACACAGTATAACGAAGAACACAGTGATGTTAAACATTACTTTGACAAAGGATGACTGCGGGTGTGCTTTGTGGTTATGCATATTAACCCATTGTTTGAAAAAAGATTTGAACATACATTCATCTTTCAACTATAGGGGAGAGATGTTGAATGCTTTGTAAAGTAGAAGGTTGCAGTGTGTGTTATTTGGAAGATCATTACACAAAATCCCTTCATGCAGGTCAAGTGGTGTATGTTGACTCATAATGATGTAAGCCACGATAGCTGAGCCAATACATGTTTCCAAACACACATAGATATTATATTATATAGGGTTTTTGTCACTTTTTTTACCCACCATAACCTTAATAATTGTGGTGATTATATATATATATATAATCACCACAATTATTAAGGTTATGGTGGGTAAAAAAAGTGACAAAAACCCTCCACAGTAAAGCATAAAGCAACTGTAAATATTACTGTATGCTCATTTGCACATCTTAGACATGTCTGCAACCCTATCTTCCCCCATTATCGCCCAGCATACAGCGCTTCCACTGCAGCAAGGGATTCTGGGAAATGACATGCAAATGAGCACTCATTGCCACCTTTTGTCTCAAGCTAGTATTACACAAGCAAATCCTCAAGCCAATGCATGCTGTTTTAAACACAGCTTTTAGACAGAGGCTGTGATGAGATGCAAAGCCATTAGACCCACTCACAGACATGTTTCAACCTTGATGGGTATCATCAGTGTGAGGTTGGTTGTAATGGCTAAGCTGGTTTGAGACGTAGACTAGGTAATCACCACGAGCTTGAGACAAAAGGTGGCACTGAGTGCTCATTTGCATGTCATTTCCCAGAATCCCTTGCTGCAGTGGAAGCGCTGTATGCTGGGCGATAATGGGGAAAGACAGGGTTGCAGACCTGTCTAAGACGTGCAAATGAGCATACAGTAATATTTACAGTTGCTTTATGCTTTACTGTGGAGGGTTTTTGTCACTTTTTTTGAATCCTACGTTCACTCAGACGTGTACTCACACGACTACCAGTACCACTCACACAAGCATCACTCCTCCCACGCCTTTCAGCCATACCTATAGCACTCACAAAGAACAGAAAAGAAATTTAAACACAATAGCACTGAACACTTACAAACTGAAAACAACACAAATATGTTAACAAAACAACACAGGACAAACCTATCACAATACACAGCAACTCTCTCTGTCAATATGAAATATGCAAATCGCCCAGCTCTGTGTGTCTCTCTCTCTCTCCCAACAACACAGAGAATGAATAAAAATACACGCTGCCTTTAAATGGGCCGCTCAATCAAAAACATGCTTGCTTCGGCAGATTCAGAAATAAGTTTCATTGGCGAACCTAACACGACCTCGCTATGCACGCCGATACACCTGTGTCTGATCGGAAAATCATCGCCATAGTGGGAACAAATGTTTTCGGCTTGATTCGGAAGGGATTCGGCACTTATTGCATACGGCGAGGGAAAATCGGCAAAATCATGCCGATAAGGAACACTTGGCGAGAGCACTTTTTCGGCGCTAAATGCATGAGGCCCATAGTCCCAGAATATTAGGAAGCTGTTTGTCCGATTTTAAGGCAGAAAGTGGAAAAAATTGAAAAAATTATCCATTCCACAGTTTCACATTTGCTGAGACTGTGGGATAGAAACTCCAGGCCAATGATAAGTGGTTCTGGTTTTCACTCACCTGCTCTCCTAATTGAGGAAGAGGAATATATATCGCAGTGAGGTTGCTACTTCATTCTCTCTCTTAGAGCTTGGAGGCTTGGGCATGCTGCTCCCCTGGACCCATTTCAGGGTAGACGCCCCCCCATGTGTTGCAGCATCTGAGAATCTACTGGGACGCTGTCCCCCATCTCACAGTTAAGGACTCAATGTTATCTCTGCGTGTTATTTTAAGTTTGTAACTGGCTTAGCCAGCCAATATTGCAGATAGGGATATGCATGTGAGTTAGACTCCTGACAGGAGTAGATGTTATTTTTATGAGTTTGTTTTGACTTAAAGTGACAGTGTTTAAAAATGTGTAGTGTCACTAATGGAAGAGTAAACCGCTGAAGGTTGAGGGCTAAGTGCCCCTTGTGTGTATACACGTGTTTGTCCCCTTTTTTACAAACCAAACCCTAGAAGACTGTGTCACAGCGAGCTTGGGCAAGCGGCAGAGCTACATAAAGTGAACAGTTTACCACAGTCTTACATGGACTCAGATGTTCATACAGTTTATTAAAATATGTGTAGGGTAAGTCCTCCTGTTGACAAGCCCCATTTCTCAAACTGTTTCCCATGTGGCAAAGTTGGATTAATGTACTTTGATATGTTGATGGGAAGAAACCCAGGATGAATTTGCCTGCTTTCCTCCATTTTGACACTATGATTATGAGCTCTTTTCCATTTCTCCATTCTCCTGATATTTACAATACTATACCTCTATGATTTTATACTTGGCAAAATCATTGGCAGAAGAGAACTGATTGTGATCGACCAGAGGTAGCGAGCCCAGCTCTCGAAAGCTACAGATGTAGCAGGATTTATTCTCTGGCACTGGGGCAAGTCTCGTGTTTGCGACTTCGGCAGGCCTGGTGCTGAGGGTTATTGCTGTGGGGGTTCCGATCCAGAAGAATGGACCCCCCGCAGTGATGTCACAGAAGCACTATCTCCTGAGCCACTTTTTGAGAGGGGTTTTCAGCCATAGCTCCAGTGAGTCCTGCTACTGTACTTCTGCAAGATAATTTTACTAGTAAATCAAAACAATTTTCGCCTTCTATTGTAGTACTCAATTATCCTATTTTAAGACAGTATAGCTAAAACAATGTAATTTATGTAAATCCTCAAAACATTTGACATACAAAGTATTTATTTCCAGTAGACTAGCCACATTTTAATTAAATATTGTCACTTAATTTTTGTGGAATCCCAGAATGCTGTTTTATATACATTAGCTCTGTGAAATAAAAATATTTTGTTCATTTTTAAAAGACATGTGCTTTGGATTTTGGATATGTTATGATTGATGTAAATCTTCCTACATCTCCAAGAAGCACCCTTGGTAACCTGTTTATTTCTATTTTTCTTTTTGAAAATTTTGGTGTTCAATTATTAAATACTGTATTGTATATTTTTTTTTTCAGCCCACATTTTATAACATTTTCTGAAAAATGATTTGATGTAAACGGTTTTCTCTTGTTGTATCTTGTAAAGCATATTTTATTAACCCTCTCCTCGGGACACACAAGCTAGGTCATGTTTTAGGGGTAACCAGCACCTAATTAAGCAACAGGATGAGAGCCCTTTTATGTTCGGAAAAGCAAATGTGGGTAATGGTGATTGGTGACCATAGTCCCGAAAAAGGAAACAAGTAGGCCTGCTGCAGATGTGAGTGTTCTTTGCCAAACCACCAAATCAAAAACCTTAGTGGTTACCACAGGCTTCATTTACATGCTATTATGCTTTGTCATCCATTGCCAGGCCAAACATTTATTCCGTTGCATGACTTGTATCAAAGTTCTGAAGCCATTATCAATGTTTTGGAAGTGCTAATAAAGTGCATTTTTTCCTTTAACTATCCTGGCAGGCTTAAAGTGGAAATCTTAGATACTTTTACATAGGCACATACATTTACATAGTTGTGCTATAAGAGAAAATTAACTATTATTGCCCTACACTTAACAAGACCGTTTATGTGCTGAGAGGCTTATTCAGAAAGCTCTGAAGCAGCGGATTGCACCAGAGCTTATTGAATAAGCCTTTTAAGCCCCAAATGTTGAATTTTGCTTCCTCAATCTAATATTTTAAGTTCATATTTTAAACACTCGGGTGCATAGGAAAACTCAGGTAATAGGGTTTCTTTTGCAGCTGTCTTACCTGTGAATTAAATGATAACGTGAGTGACAACTAGATACTTTTTAGTCCTTTTTATTTCATTTTGAAGCTGTCTGTCTCAATGCTGTTTTGCTTTACAAAAATGTAAATAGAAGAAAAGAGTTTCAGACAAAACAGATTTACACTTAAGCCTTTAGAAATGTGCTAAATATGATGGGCAAATTTTCAGCTTTATTACTGAATCATGTTGAGACAGAATTGAAGATGATTAGATGAGTATGTTCAGGAATTGTTATCTAGTCTTGTGTGTATTTCTACGTGATTGAGTGATGAGATCAGCTGACTGCCAAGAGCATCAATTTATATATCATTTTTTATCTTACATCATATTTTGGAGCAAAAGCAAAGTATATAATGAGAAATATAATATATGGATGTCACATTTAAAATTAGATGTAGGCCCAGATCAATAAAAGTGTGCCAAGCCGATGCTCCCATGCATATGCATAGGAATAAAGGCATGTTAAAATGTAACACCCTTTTTTGGACCTGGGCCATAGCCAGCCAAAATAAACTGACCTTGGTCATTATCAGCCTGTACGTTATTTCATTTAAAAGGAAATGCTTGCGATATCAACTTGCTTTAAATTCTTCATGGGCAAGCTACCCAGCTACCTGAACAAGCTCCTCACCCCTACCACTTGCAGCATTTATCACCTGAGATCAGACTCCAAAAGACTATTCATGGTCCCAAGGCTCAACAAAGTATCCGGACGTTCCTCCTTCTCCTTCCGTGCACCCCAAAACTGGAACAACCTACCAGAGACTCTCACATCCACCACCAGTTTAAGTTCTTTCAAATCTAAGGCTGTCTCACATTTTAACCTGGTCTGTAACTGTTTCATACGCTCATAATATATATTTTCTTTAACTGTGCACGCAATGTCTTGTATATACTGGGTAATGTATACCCTGTTCATTTATGTAACTGTACTTGTAACCATGTACTATTTGTTTTACTCTGTGCCCAGGACATACTTGAAAACGAGAGGTAACTCTCAATGTAATACTTCCTGGTTAAATATTTTATAAATAAATAAATAAAATAAATATCAAATGACATAACAATAAGACAGTGGTAAAGAACATGCACATGTGTTGTTGACATTTTCAAATAGAACAAAGGAGTATTAATTCATAAATATTATTGCTTGTTTTATATCAGTTACTACAGGAAACTAAATTAAAAACTATATTACTAATATGTACCTTGACCCATCAATTATGGCAAATTCCTATTTACTGTAATATCATTTTTGCTCTTATTTATAATCTGATGCTTGTCAAGAGCCATCGGCTAAACATCAAACAATACAATATTGACCAAGCTTTAGCAATTTAGTATTTGGTTTCTCAAAGGACTCATACTTATAAACACAAACAGATTGAAATGTAATTTTGAATGGTGCATACTAGAGTTTCCTACGAATACAGATATAGCAGTTGTTATTCCACACTAAATGCATCAGCGGGAGCAGAGGCCATTTAAAAGGATTAGCCGTTTAAAAAGGGGCAAAGCTACCATGCTATTGTGCCTACTGGCATGCACCAGCGGATGCAATAATGTCTACTACAGTATATATGTAGGTGATGAGTTTGGCTGACACATAAGTGTTGTAATTATTATTATTTAATTGTATTATTATAACCTCTACATAATTACAAAAGATTTTACTGACACCGTTCTGCTTTACTACATGAGAGTAAAACTCTGTGTTAGTACATGGTACAATCAAACTTACAAAAATAAAATGCATTTTTGAAAGTGGTTGATTCTGTAGCACTATTGGGTATTTTCACAGGCATTGTACTGTATGTACATATGTTTCTGATACTGTACAAAACTACTTAGACTTCTGTTGTTCTTTCAGTGAGTGATTTGTGAATTATTATTGTTAGAATTCTAGAAAAAAAATGTCTTTATTTTCCTCATATCATAACACATGATTGAAATTTTTTTTTGACTATATTACAATTTGAAGATTGTGAGCAAATATTTCCAAGTGTTTATCTACTGACTGCTAAACAAATAACAGACCAGCAATGTATAACTGTGAGGAGCCGTGATTCGCACCCTCACCGGCACATTCTCTCCTTACCAAGACCAGCTACCGGGTGCTCCGCTCCCGGCAGCACGGCATCTACACCAGCCAGCTCCTGCCGCCCCATTAGGTGCACGCGCGTGTCCCGCGCAGGGATAAGTGCAGAGCCTTCTGGCCCCGCCTCCGGCTTGCATCCTCGCACTGACATCAGTGGCACGCAGCGCGCACATGCAGCACACGTTCGGCTCGCACAGGTTCCGCTCATCAGACCTCGTCAGACATCCTCTTCTCACCTGTTCCCTGATCCGGATTCCCCAATCACAGCCCTCGCTGCAGCTCACTCATTGGTTGCTCTCTCCTATTTATGCTCAGATGCCCAACTGGCAAATTGGCTGAGCATAAACCTATGTTGCTTAGTGTTCACTGCTTCCTTGCCTCCACAGTCCTGTCTTGTTCTTCTGTTCATAGCTCTCAGTTCCTGACCTGGCTTTGTATTGGAATCCGCTCTTCTCAACTCCTGACCCCGGCTACCTATGATGATCCGCACCTCTCCAACCCTGACCTCGGCAATGTACCATGACTACTCTTACCTCTCCAATCCAGACCACATCTAGTAGTACCTGCAATGATCAACAGCTCTCCAACCCATACCTCAGCAAGTATCATGACTACTTTTACCTCTCCAACCCCGACCCGGCTACCTCGACCAATCTCCACTCCAGACGTTACCACGCGGCTGTGGGTGGCGTTTATATCTATCCCCACCTTGTTTGTGGTGAGCACTCTGTTACCTTAACAAAAACATAGACCTTAATTAAGTGGTTGAGGTAAAAGTGAAAACTATTTATTCCATTTCTTAGTTTAGTTTTCAAGAAGGAAAGATTCTAAGAGACTTCACAATTTATTTAATACATCTATCTCCTCCTATAATCACATAAGGTCCAACATTTTTCTGGCAAAATGTTATGTTTTTGCTAATTAAACATGCTCTTAAATTGAAAAATAATAAATAAATGATTTATTGAAGCTGATTTTTAAAATGAGATTTAGCATTTTAGTATCTTCAACTCCACCAACCAATAAATAAAAAAGTATCTCTGTTTCTTTGTCACTTCCAGTCTTTCTGGGTGATTCAGAGGAGAGAGCTCGGCCTCCAACAATCTTTTTTGCACAAGCAGGACTGGATTCAACCAAAGTGTTTACCTTGAAGGCTTCATATTGGGTAAATCGGAGATTAAGGAGCAGGGTATCAGAGACAAAGGAGCAGAGTGTCAGCACCATGAGTCCTACCTACTTGGCTGTCTAACTTAAGCTTTTATGTGATGCTGGATAATTCTGCTGTGAAACCAGTTTTTACTCTGATTAAATTGTATTACTCTATGTGCTCTTCTATCTCTCTCTTCTTTGGCAAACATTATGGAATATTAATTGACGGCTTGATACACCATCTACATTTGTAAGTGAATACAATATTTCCTTTTGCTCCCCACGTCTTTATTTTTAAATATTACCCTATATATTCTCCTTGTCTCCTTTCCCTCACTGCTGGAAAGGATTAAGTTTTGGACTTAAGGAAGTAGTCTGGGGATAGCAGCACAAGAGACACCACGTTTGTTTTTGCAAATTCTTTTATTTTCTGATGTTTTTTTCACTATGTTTTTTCACTGGGTTATTCGTATATATTATATTAAGTTTTAATTGGAAATAATAATACTACTTTTTCACTGATAACTTGTGCCCTATATTTTGTGAAATCATTAGAAGATTAGAACAAAACAACAATTTAAAGATATAGTGATATATGTTGATAGTTGCAGTCTAGGAAAACAGAACTCTCTAAAGTATTCCTTAAGAACTTAGTTATTTGTTAAAAATAGAGCACTAAGAGCATTGTAAAGTTAATGCTTTAATTATGTTTTCCTCAAGGCTTTACAGTTCATTTTACATCAAGTTTGACGTTATAATTATATTTAATCAACAGACAAAATTAAACATTGGTCATCCCCCCAAATCCTGAGACAATACTTTTAATCTTATATAAGTAATTTACCTGCATCAATTTTTTCCATAGTGTTGAATGTTTTCTGCATTAAAAAAAAGTATTTTATACCTTTATTCCTGTAGCTGGAAGCTAAGCACTGTATCATTACTTTTCCTAGTGCCAGGGTGCCCTTGAACTCCTTGTTAAGAGAAGCAGTGCTTGATAATGTATATATGGTTCATGTTAGATAGAGTAGATAAGGGCCTCCTTGGGAAATAAGTTAATTGACAACACTGGTAGTAGTTTCTTATGTCTAAATCTAGTGATGAGTTAAGGTCAAAGATTCTTTCCTTAACTTCCACTTTCCACTTTAGTTATAAAGGGCCATACATACTTAATAAAGATAAACGATAAGACACCTTAAGATCCATTCAAATGAATAGGCTTTAAGTAGGCTTATTCAATAAAGTGTGCGTGACAATTGACTTGAAAGGGACTTCCCGTGCGGTACTGCTAAATTGGCAATATCAAATTTTATTGATTCAGCCCCAAGGTGCCTTGCACGTTAGCACTACTTAGTAAATATGTCTAAAAGTATATCAGTCTGTAGACCTTTCATCAGTTCACTTTCACGTCCAACTGCTATTTCACTTCTATCTCAAAGTAGTGTTTTGTCCATTTGTGTCAGATTTCTATTTTTGATGTCTCATAGATTACAAGGTGTTCTGAGATACACATATGATAATGGTTAGACATGTTTAAAGCCTCCATGCACATTCTGGCACATTTTGGAGGTTTGAAAAATGTAATATGCTGTAAATACAGTACAAATGTTTATCATTTTCAACTGTTATTGATCTAACAACATTTCAGTGTACAGTATACAGTAGTTACACTTTCATCATGACTTGAACAAACTATATACATTGTGACATTTATAGGTAAACATCACTGAAACACCAACCCAAAAAGCTACTCCTTTTCCCTGGAGCCCCATAGTGATGTTCCTATGCTAGCCTGACCCGGGAGGGGGGGGGGGGGGGGGTCTCATAAGGTGGAAATTAAATTCCTTCTGGACTCCAACATTTGGCAATCGGATTACTCCATAGATGAACATTATTCCCATGTTAACTTATTTGGTATATACTTGTACAACATTCCAGTCTTAAAAGATGCCCAACTTTTTTTTAAAGATATGTATTGTATCTGCCATCACAGTCTCCATGGGTAATGAATTCCACATTTTAACTGCCCTTACTGTAAAGAAACATTTCCTTTCTTGCTGGTTAAATCTCCTTTCCTCCAACCTTAAGAGATGACCCTGTGTCATTTGTACTGCCCTTGGGATGAAAAGTTATTTTTAAAGCTCCTTGTAAATAGGTATCATATCCCCTTTTAGACACCTCTTTTCTAATATAAACAAATATAAATTAGCTAGCCTCTCGTCATAAGTCAGATTTTCCATCTGCTTTCTTTGGTGGCAATTTTTCTTGTTCTGTAATATCTTTTTTCATCGAGTGGTTCCCAAAACTGTACTCCATATTAAAGGTATAATCTTACTAATGCTTTGTAGAGGGGCATAGTTATGCTTACTTCCCTTTCATTCATACCCTGTCTATTGCTAGATAAGATCTTATTTGCCTTTGTAGCTACAGTACTTCATGCCATTGGGCACTATTGCTAAGCCTGCTATCCGCTAGCCGCTAGCCGCTAAGGTAATGAAGCTGTTTTTATTAAAATTGTAATACTAGTGTGCGGGAGCAGGGGGTCTCCGGAGCAGAACCACATTGATTTCAGATCTGGGGAACCCCTGCTTCCCGAGATACAGACTCCATTATGGGGTGCCGTTGTCCCCATGCAATGTTTAAATCGCCCGCGTGACCGGGACATTAAAATGCATAGAAGATACCGCACCCCATTCCGGGGCCTGTAACATGGGAAGCAGGGGGTGACTGGACCTGAAATCAATGCGGTTCTGCTCCGGAGACACCCTGCTCCCGCACACTAGTATTCAAATTTCAATTAAAACACTGTGATCGCCTGTGAGAGCTGTGCAGGGTAGAGGTGGTTCTCTCTGTGCAGCTCAGATTGCGAGAAAATCGCAGGGGGAGAACTTAAAAAAAATCTGAGATAGCTGCTGCTACGCCGTACGGTTTTGGCATTTTCCTACCTCACTGTTTGAGAGTTTCAGATTCTTTCTGAATACCGTGATAACACAAATGACAAACCATTCCGCGGGCAAATGCCGAACCTTGCGAGATAGCAGCAAACTCATCGAAGCTATTAGAATAGGCCCCTCAGAATCCTCCAATGGATTGCAGAATCCAAGGATTGGATTGTCAGTGAAACAAAAACTCCAGAAAGGCGAACCACCCTTTTTGAGACTGTTTTGCGGAAATCTGCGGACCAAAGGAACCTCCGGATCCGTGACGGTTCCAAATTCGGCCAAAAAAATGTGACCATCTCTAGGGCTGAGTGTGATCCTAATAAAGTGGCATAAAAGCAATAAAATAAAAGCTAACTTACAATTAGATAGCTGTCTACTAAGGACAAGCCTCTTAACTGCAAAGAGAGTGGATCTCTTACTATAAACTGCAGTACATTTAGCTCTAAAATCAAGACTGTCCCTGAACAGTTCATTATTACAATAATGGTTTCCAAAGTCACCTCAAAGGAAGATGGAAAAATATGAAAGGCAGTATAAAATACCGAAATCCCAGAATTTTCATTGCTAACTTTTACATTTTGAGCTGCGGCTTTCATTACTGTGGTTATGTGGAACCACAGACCTAAAAAAGAACTGGCACTGAAATACACATGTTTTCTGGGTTTCTTAAAACAGCAGAAGGAAGTAAAAATTGTGTTGACTCACTGCGTTAGTGTATATATGACTCATGTTAAGATATCACAACTGCAAAACTAAAAAGTTGGAATAGTAAAATAGTAAAATAGTAAAATTGTATTTGGTTAATTGTAATTTGTATTTTGGTTAATTGTAATTGTAATTTTTATATCTGAGCATGGCTTCTCTTGATATATTTAGAGGTTCTTTTTAACTGATCGGTTTAAAGTCAATAATTGGAAAATTATATTTGGACTGGAAAATGTGTTACACACATAAAACTGAAATGAGCTACAAATAGATTTTTCTGGTTCTCTTCTTACCTAGACACTTAGTCAATACGCTGTGAAACTATAGTCTTTGTGTTAGTATACTTCTGATATATTGAATAAAGGCCATAAAAGTACTGTAGCACACTTAGAACTAGTCCTTATACCTATGATGGGAATAAGTAAGTATAGATATAGAATAAAGTATCTGTTGTCTAAATTTAGCATAGGTTGAACTTGATGGACGTACGTCTTTTTTCAACCTCATCATCTACTATGAGGTCAAATGAATAATCTTCATGGTATTTTTAACTTTACTTTACATTTTACTTGTAGTTGAGCAATTTACACATAATAAGTGGACATTTTTGAGATTATACCTTAAAGCAAACAACCCATTCATAGTTAGTTAGTGTACTGATGCAGCGGCCGTTATTCGAACACATCACGGCGCCGATTTTGAGTTCTCTGCTGTTCCCCACGCAGCATGAACGTGGCCAATCGCCCCAGGCACCCGCGTTTATCGTGGATGTTTTGTTTAAATTTTATGGATTCTGTTTCTTCGTTTGCAATAAAAGGGATGAATTTTAATGTGTACAGTACTGTTCTACTGTGCTACTGTGTCAATTTCATGTTTTTAAAAGCCAGAACACTACAATTAGTTTTTCTGCACTCGCCGGGCTCGCATCTTAGTGCGGGAAGGCTGGAATTCACCCCGTGATTCAAATCGAGATTCTGATGTACATGACGCGTGAAGTGTTCGAATAATGGACGCTGCATCAGTAAGTACCACTGTTTTCGCTATGATCAGTTCACATTTTATCATTTTTTTTCTTAAAATTGGCTTACTATAAGATGCACATGTCTAGTAGTTATGTGTACTGTATCTCTCTCTTTTTTTTTTTAACTCATGAAGCACTCAATGCCACTCTTCACATTTGAATAAATAAACTCAGGCTTCATTCTTGCATGTGCTTTTTCAAGTTCAATCTTTATTTTTGCCACCAAGCTATATTATTTTGTTCTCATTTCTCTACAAAGAATCTTTGGTCTGTCATAATTCCATCTAAATTGTATTTTCTATTTTCTGCCAAAGCCATGTTTTGCATGAAAGATCTCTGTGCCATTCCAATGGTATCCTAGTAAATGTACAACTGGTTTGCATTTTCTCAGTTTTAAGTACTGACCTGTGAAACACTATTGGGTTGTATTCATATTCTTTATTTTAAAGGTGCCAAAACTTTGTTGGTGTTTTTTCAAATTACTGGTACATCAAATTCAACAGTTTTTCAATTTTATTATTTGGCTTATATGGATGTTAGCAATGTTATTGGTCACATTGATAAACATACTTTAGAATGGGATTTGAATGTCAGTTTGTGTTTAGCATGATGTGTATTAGACAGATAGGGACCTATTCAGTAAAATATGATAAGTGACTTATCGACAGTTTTGAGCACTTTTCTAGCAAGTTTGCATGTGTAACTATTCCGAGTGCTCCGATAACATGCCAAACTTGGTTGAAAACTGCTTCTTCCCGATGAGAGAGGTTCCACTCAGAGAAACAAAGCAGTAGCGTACAAAATGATCAAAATCAATTTTTTTGACATATCGAGCTATTCAGGTTGGTCAAAGATGTACATTGTCGCTGCAACTCGCACATTCTGATCTCGCCAACTGAAGGTTGGCTAGATGGGATCCGCGATGAAGAGGAAGGGTGTTATTTTATTGTAACACCTTTCCCCCCCCCCACAATCGCAGATAGGGACCATGTGGGGAAATCTACACTCGTGTTACCAGGTGTGGTGCGTTACCTGATAGGCTCACAGAAGGCCTGAACCTCCGCCACTGGGAGCCTGAGGTTACCTGATCATTCGTTGAACACAGCGCCTCCACCTGTAAGGGTTCCCACCTGAGTGGGATGGTCCTCTTACAGGAACCACAATAATAAAATGCGCACACAGTGTATGCTAATAACTGTTTTCTATTGTAACTATTAATAATACTTCGGTACCTGTACAACACAGAATAATGCATATAGCCATACACATAGGCGTGCACCGGGTGCACCCATCAACATAGGTATTCCCCAAAGTACCTTATGTCCAAACCCACCCACGTGTGTTGGAGATAGCGCTATCCCTGGACGTGTTGGTGCACTATTTATAGATACCTGCCCTGGGCTCCAGCCCGCGGGTACCACTATACAACTGGTATGGATCCGCCTGATCCGACGTGATGTCCTCCTACGCGTGGTGTGAATTCCAGCGTGGATTCACCACAGCTCCAGACCGTCTGTACCTTGACGGGGATCTGCCTGTAGCCGGCAGGCCGCAGTCACTGCTTGGCATGGCCTCCAGGAAGATAGTCTCTATGTAACTGAGGGGTCTGAGCCCAGACTCAGCAATCAGGCTGCGCGACACTGAGGGTGTCCTAACTTAACCAAATAGCTAAAGGGGCAGATCTCCTTACGTAGGGCCTGTCCCTGAAGCAACCACAAACTGGGGAATGGTAACTTATCTGTGGCCTCTGGGGGGTAACTAGGCCTAGTGCTAGGGGCTACTGCTCCCTGCACACACACCTTAACTCACCCAGCTCCCAGCTCCAACTGACTACTGCAAAGCCCGCGAAATGTATCTAAAAGCAACTGCCGAGAATCCTTGAGCCCTATTGGCTGTTCTGGGGCACCTGGGGCTTTCCTCCCTAGGCCCCATGGGAGTTGTAGTCCCGTGGAGGCTGCTGTAACATTTGGGGCGCGTGCGTGATCGTACTGCGCATGCGCGACTTCCTAATGGCCGCCGCAGCTCCCTAGTGTCTTCTGCGCATGCGCGACCACTGCGCTTGTGCGCACCTTTGTAATGGCGGCCCCCGCTATCCGGGTGCTCCACCGAGACTCCCAGGACTCGGAGCGCTCCCTGCTCCGTCCCCCACCCTTGCAAGCAGCCGTCGGGTCTGTCGCTGCCTCCGGCGACACCCGCGACCGTGCTGCCCGCAAGGAGGGGGATCTCGGGAAGCTCAATGGGACCGGGGCTACACAATATTGAAGATATCTCATAATTTACGCTGATAAATTTTCTAAGCCTGTTCTCATTGCTGGCATCTACCACCCCTAAAGCCCCACTACAATCCCTGACTGATATCAGCAAGTTTCTTAGCTGAATTTCCTCTCTGAACATGAAGAGAGAGCTGCTAGTTATTGGGGATTTCAAATACAATTGACTTGACCCTAAAAACAACAAAATCAAGATACAACTCAAGTCACTTAACCTAACCCAACTAATTTCCAAACCCACAAGAACAAACCTGAAATCTTCCTTCAGCTTGTAAGTGTAAGGAATCGGGGAACAAGCCCCCTGTGGCGTGCTCCCTCCTTACCTGCCGCATCTCAGTTCCCGCGGTTCCTTACTCGTACCACGGAGCCCGGCCACCCCCGGTCGCATCGCGCATTCTCTCACGCATGGCGCATACACGTGATGGCGTGCACCACCCTCCAGCTGCGAGTCAAGTTTCATGCCCCCTTGTGACGTATTCTCTACCTGTGTGCCTAGATTCCCTGATGTCTCTCTGTATGGCGTGCGCCGTCCTCTAGCTGCGAGTTAAGATTCTCTGTGTCTCTGAATGGCGTGCGTCGCCCTCTAGCTGCGAGTCAAGATTCCCTGTTGATTCTCTGTGTGGCATGCACTGCCCTCTAGCTGCGAGTCTATCTTCCTATGCATCTCTGCCCCTTAGTCTGTTGGATCGCTCGGAGTTCGATCCTGAAGAGGGGGGTACTGTTACGATGCGCGGCACACGCCCCCTGCGGCATGTTCTTTCCTTACCTGTTTAACTTCTGATCGCGCCCTCTAGCTGCAAGTCAAGATCCTGTGTCTTTAAGGATTCTGAAGCAAACAACGCCATATTGCTTCCTGGCAAATCCTGCCCTCTTCCTCCTGACAGGAAGTAAGCCTCTCTCTGACTTTCTCATTGCTATTAGTAATTTTCTGCCTGCCCTGGTTCCTGCTACTATTATTATCGCATGCTGTTCCTGCCTGGGCCTCCTTGGGACCTTTACTCATCTCTTTTGGATTCCAGAAGACTGGGACAGTCACTCATTTACTACTGAGGTTAGTTTACCGTCGGGTAGTGTAGGACCTGCTGATTAGGGTTTACCTTGACGTGGTAGCAGGCTTACAATACCTTGGCCAAATTATTCAACTAAAGAACCCTTACTTTGAACTTAGTATTTGCTGCACTCTTCTGTTACTGGCACTATGCCTTTATGGAGGCTGGACGTCCTCCAAGAAGCATTTCTATTGTGACCTTGTGCTCTGGACTCTTTCCTCTCCGGCTCCTCTCTAGTTCTTGTTATTAGTTCCTGAGTTTCCAGAGGCCTGCTGCTATCCCCCATGCAGAGGCCTGTGTTCCTGTGTATCCTAAGGCCTGCTACTACTCTTCACGCAGAGGTCAGTGCTGCTACATTCCTCACTAGTGGCAACATCCACACCCCGCGTTTGTGCCTGAGAACGCGCACATCCCCACTCTGCTGCCAGAGCATGCGCACACATGCAGCAGGGCTAGTCGTGTCTCTGAGCTTGGCTCCGCACCTCCGGACGCGTCACGCATTCTTATGTGCGCGGAGCGCTCACGTGACTATGTGCGCTGGTCCCCAGCTGCGCGGCAACTCACTCCCATTCGTCTCTCCTGTGGCTTCCCCCACCTCGCTATCGGGTCCTCCTTCCCTTCTCTCGGCTTGTGTGTAGGCGCACAAGCGTAACAGTAAGGGAGCTTTAATACACATTTGCAGATAACACATTCCTATATGCACGGACCCTTGCCTCTCTGACCTTGAACACTTATTTCAATCTGATTTTTTGAGACTTGAAAATTGGATTTCCCAAAACAAGCTGCTTTTAAACACCAACAAGACTATGACATTGTCATTTGGGACCAATGCTACATTTCTAAAGCTACCAATGACAGAGCTTCAGATAAGAACCAGTTCTAATACCATCCTAGCCCCTGTTACTAGTTTTAAATATCTGAGCATATGGTTTGACTCCCATTTAACATTTGGGTTACACATTGATACCCTGACATCCAAAACCTATGCCAAACTAGGTGTACTTTATAGGAACAAATTCTCTCTAGCCCGCTGTGAAAGTGCATCGTATAGCAGATGCTAATGCCAATTATAGACTATGGGAACAAAGTATATTGTAAATCACCCCAAACTCACCTTAGCAAACTAGACACTTTCTATAATTCAATATCCATCTTTTTCCTCCAATGTATCTACAACACACATCACAGCAAAATGCTCAAAGACTAGATTGGTCATCACTTGAGTGTAGGTGAAAAGTTCATCTCTCATTTCTTGCCTTCAAATACTTCTGGGCAAGCTACTCCTGTATCTGAACAAGCTCCTCACCCCTACCACACACAGCACTAATCACATGAGATCTGACTCCAAAGGACTTTTCATGGTCCCAAGGATCAACAAAGTTTTCTCGGCCTCTCCTCCTTCTCTTACCGTGCACCACACAACTGGAACAACCAACCTGAGACTCTCAAAACCACAACAGTATAAGGGGCCTATTCTAGTAGGTTTGATAATGAACTCATCAAGGTTTTTGAGCAGTTCTCAAACAATTTAGCAAGTTTGCTATTCATAAAGTCTTGATGAGTTGCCAAACGCGTTCGGGGAGTGCATTTTCCCGAGCATTCCTGCTCCTGGCTAAACTCACTGAGCGGGAGCTGCCAAACACCAAAATAGTGCCATTTTGATAAAATCATGCTATTCTAGTAGCATCGAGAATCTTACCGGGCTCTGGAATAGCGAGTTTATCAAAGATCTCATCTCACCAGCCCTAGGGAGACGGGATGGGATCTGAGAGCAGGACATAGAAAAAAATGCATTATTCCTGTATCAGATTTATGCTGGAAGTCTCCGGAGCTGATACACATTAATTCCAGCTCCGGAAGACCCCCGGCTTCGATAATATGCAATAAAAATACATTTACAGACAGCTTCATTACCTTAGCTGCTAACCGCTAAGGCAATGAAGGGGTTAGCTACCAGTTCCTGCTTATTGTGGGTAGTGGGGTTGGTTGAAGGTGGTATTAGGCCCATGGTGGGTATTTAGGCCTTGAAAGGGGGTGTGGGGGGAGTTAACCCCTTCATTACCTTAGCGGTTACTACCGCTAAGGTAATAAAGGGGTTGACCCCTCCCGCTACCCACCCGGTAGGCATAAACACCCACCACAGGCCAAATACCACCTATACCCACCCCGCTACACACAATAAAAATGAAAACACAATACTAGCCAATACACCCATTCATTCCCCGTGTGGTTACCTATGACCTTAATGGGAGCAAAGATAACCCCAATGGGAATAAATGGGCACCCCCTCTATCCACAATAACAAATACATTACAGTAATTTAGCAAACTGGCAAAATTACTATTATCCAGATCTGGACAATAGCTCATTTGCCAATTTAAAATAAAACATTATCCAGCCAGCATAAAGTAAATAAAACTTCTACTTACACCTGCCAGGATGAAGGCCATCCTCATCACCATCCTCCGCATCCATATCCTCCTTGGGCAGCAACAGTACAATAAAAATACAAACTAATGGCCACTAACCTCTTAATCACCATAGCGGTTAGTAACCGCTATGGTGATTAAGGGGTTAACCCCCTCCCCTGCTACCCACCCGGGAGGCCTAACCACCCTCTCCAGGGCAATTACCCCCACCCTCTACCCATTGATTGACACAGCGGTACATCATGACCATATAATTACCCACTATGGCTGTCAATGGCAACCTAAAAAAAAATCAGCTTTAAAAAAAATAAAAACAATTATAATAATAATAATAATAATAGCATGTTCTAGCGCTGCTAGTTTTACGTAGCGCTTTACAGAGACATTTTGCAGGCACAGGTCCCTGCCCCGTGGAACTTAAATCTATGTATTGGTGCCTGAGGCCCAGGGAGATAAAGTGACTTGCCCAAAGTCACAAGGAGCCGACACTGGGAATTAAACCAAGCTCCCCTGCTTCAAACTCAGTGCCAGTCAGTGTCTTTACTCACTGAGCCACTCCTTAAAAAAACAAGCATAAAAACAGAATTAGAAAAAAATAAGTATCAAAAAACAGAATTAGAAAAAATAAGCAGCAAAAACACACAATTAAATGTTGTGGCTTTACTGCCAGAGGATAGCGAAGTAATGGACAGGGTGTGTAGTGATAAACAGGACACCTTGAGATAAGAAGCAGCAGTTAGTCAAAACTTTTGGTAATTGGTTTCAAAGCTTTGTAATTTTAGCAAGCATAATTGGCGAGAAGACCCCTTATCAGTGTTGATATGATTTGCATACCTGTACATGATTTGGGATGGAAGCTGGAGTTATGGAAGTAACTACATCTGTGTGGGGGTTTCTTGTATACAGATGTATGTACAGTAGTTTCTTCAGTGTTAGTGTTTATGACGGCAGACCAGAACTTAACCCAGGTATAAAGGCAGCAGACAGGACAAGGCAGTTCAATAAATAATTTTTATTTCAGCCGGAGACAGCAAAAATAGCACAAAACACAATCAGAGCTACTGTACTGTATACTCACAAAAACAGGGTATATGGGGGAATCCTAGCTGACTAGGTGCTAAGAAACACATTAAAGGCTTATTAAGCGATTGCTTCCATTCTCCGATGAAGTAGGGACTGTCCAGAACTCTCTTGTACAATTTGCAGCAGAGCACTTTCAAAGTCTCTCTGGAAAGTCCTGCTCTCTGCTACTCTGGCACAGCTACAGTCCCATCTTAGCATAAAGCACTTTTCAGTTTATCACTGCCAAGACTCTCAGACTCATTTTCGTGTGTCACTTGCCATGGAACAGAATTCCATATTTCTCTGTCTCCTTTTGCAGTTCATGGGATTCATTTCTCTCTAGTTCAGCTGCCTGTTATATCCCCTGTCCCATGTGAAAGGGCAACATTTTGCTACACATGTTGTTTACTTAGACATAGTCAGTGAGTTGCTATAGAAACCTCAGCCTTTCTCTTAGAATGGTCTAGTCTGCTCTCTCCCCCTCTGCCTTGCTCACAGGTGGTCTGTCCCCAGGCTATCTTGTTACCCAGAATACACACACACTTCTTTTTCCACCTAAGATCACAGTGAGCACAGACCTGTCTGCATCCACCCCTGGTAAGGCCTTTCTGTCTTACCGTAGTCCACCTCATAGAAGCATTTCAGATAAAGAAGCACTCTCTACTCACACTACACCTACAAATACCCGTTGTTTTCTACTTCTGCAATAAAGTTAAAAAAGACATTAAGGACTTGTGATGCTTTGGAGGAGGGAAGACATGAGTTAAAGCTAACTGGAGCTATGCATACTTCAAACGTGACCCTAGTTTCAGGATAGTAAGACAGAGACCGTGTGCTGGAGGTCTATACAGAAGCTGTCACTCACAGCCTTCATGCTAGAAAAGTGCAGCATTACACAGCTATACAGCAAACAGCTACAGTTTTCTGCAAATACAAGCAGCAGTTTAAACAGCACAGCACAGTAAAACAGATTCTATATACCTTGAATTCAGCATAAAAGCCACTGCTTACAGCCTTTAGACAGAAGCCTGCAGCAGTACAAGCAAGCAGTTTATACTGCACACAGCCTGCAGCTCACACAAAAGGCAGCAGTACTGCAGTCAGACTGCAATATACACAGAACTTTGATTGCTCTTCTCTGTTTTGAGTCCACTCTCTGCACAGTTTCTCAGTGAGGAGCTACCAACTCACCTAACCCTGCGCACGTTCCACGGCTTGCGCCACCAAGGTCCACACCACCGGACACCACCAGGACATGGGTCAGAGCCACCGGACACCTGTAAGTACAGCTACCCCTCCGTTTACCGCTGCAGGACACCTACCGGCACTATCTGAGACAGTCATCCATTGTTGACGCAGGTAAAAGACCACACGCCGCACACTCTGGCTAAAGGCCTACACACACCTACAGCATGGCAGAACTCAGAGCCTCACCAGACATCACACAGGAGAGTGACCACTCAGACATAGAGACCGCTGCTCAAATGTAAAAGGCGCAGGGAGACGTAAGGTCTAAACGGACAGTCACACTGACACCAAAGGCCCGCGAAAAGTACGAAACTGAAATTGAAGCGCACCGCGCTAAATTAGAGTTGGCCTGAGAAACAACCACACTTGGGATACGCAATGTCGCCAGCGTTGGCAACTATGTACAACAGCTCGAGCAGGCAATAACTTAATTGAAGATAGATCACTCGCGCTACCCAGCGCTGTCACAGGTATATTCCACCTATCTAACAAGAACTAACACAGAAAATAGCCTGCGAGAATGCGACCTGCAAAAGTTGATCGACCTGGAACGGGATGGCATCATGCAGACCGCCATCACGGACGCCCAAAGCAAGATAAAAGAGCTCCTCCTGGAGACCACGTCACATCGCTCTAGCACGTCCAGGCATTCATCAAGGTCAGCAAGATCAGCGCAATCTAACGCGTCCAGCGCAAGCGCTACCAAGGCGCGAGCCACCGCAGAGGTCGCACGTGTCAGGGCCTAATATGGTCGGAGAGAGGCAGCCGTAAGGGCAGAAAGAGCATGCATAGAAGAAGAGGAGTAGACAGCCGCCGCTACTGCCGCCGCCACTGCCGCAGCAACTACGCGTAGGAAAGCCGAATTTGATGTGGAACTAGAGGCACTTAATCAAGAGAAGGAAGCCGCTGCCACCATAGCCAAAGCCGAAGTCTTAGAAGCAGCTGCGAGACAGGACGGCGGGGAGCAACCGTACAGACGGATAACCTCAGAGGACCCAGTCCGACGCACTGAGGACTATGTAAGGAGCCTCTTCAGCGTAAACCCCAGCGCACCATCTCAACATGACGGGAGTGACTCCACAGACACCGAAGACTTGATAGGTCCACGAGGAGAAGACGCTGTTCCTTCAATGGTACATGCCGCCTGGGATAGCCACAGCCGCAACAGTGATCCACACGCCAGCGCGCACACGGATGCACTACAACAGGCTCGTAATCCAGGTACTCCCACACGGGAGAACACAGCCCCTCACACTGACCAGCAGTCATCACGCGTCAATGCCAAGAAAGAGACGACCAAACGGACCCTCCCAGCAACTACCTCAGAACTTGACCAACACGCCGATGCCTCAGGCCTGATAGACATGGCCAAGTACATGATCCGGCGTGACCTGGTGCAAACAGGAGTGACCAACTTTGACGACCGTCCTGAGAACTACCGGACGTGGAAGTTCACGTTCAAGGACGCAATCAAGAGCCTGGATGTCTCAGCTAGGGAAGAACTTGGACTGCTAGCCAAATAGCTGGAAAATGAATCCATGGAACATGCGAAGAGACTCGGGGCAGCAAATGCGAACCACCCCCAAGTAGGTCTTGACCTAGTATGGGAAAGGCTAGAAGAGTGCTACGGTAGCCCCGAACCAGTCGAAGATTCACTCTTCAAAAGAGTCGACAGCTTTCCCAGGACCACAACTAAAGACTACTCGAAGCTACGAGAGCTCGGGGACCTGCTGCAAGAGCTGGAGTTTGCAAGGAAAGACCATTCCTTAACAGGTCTCAACGTCCTAGACTCAGCTCGTGGAGTGAGACCCATCTTGGAGAAGCTACCTTACAACCTCCAAGAAAGATGGATTTCACAAGGCTCCAAATACAAAAGGGAGAAGCAAGTCACCCCAAAGCGGCAAGGACAAGGAACGATCCCAGTTTCATCTTGGGTGTGCAAACCACACACAGTGCAAGCAGCCTGAGGAATGAGAGACCTGTGGCGAGATACGGTAACACTCAAACACCCATCTCGGTCCACAGGACGGACGTGTCTCCCACGACCCAAACTATTCCCGATCAGTCGGTCGCCGGAGACGAGGAACCAAGGGATCCAAACAGGGAATGTCCCATCCTCAAGAAGCCACACCCACTTAACAGGTGCTTTGGGTTCAGGATGAAGTACCTAGAGGAACACAAGAAGTTACTCGGAGAATTCGGAGTTTGCTTCAGTTGCTGTGGTTCCACGACTCATCTAGCCAGAGACTGTAAAGAAGACATCAAATGTGTAGTGTGCAAAAGTGACAAACACAGAGGTGCTGACACTCCACCAACTCAACAACCCATCCTCCGTAACGGAGCATGACTGGGAGGAAGGAGAAGGAGAGCCAACATCTGTCACGTCTCAGTGCACCGAGGTTTGCGGAAAAGGAAGTGGCAAAATATCCTGCTCCAAAATATGCCCTGTCGCAGCGCACCCCCAGGGACAACCTGAGAAGGCTATTCGGATGTACGAAATCCTCGACGATCAAAGTAACAGATCATTGGCGAAGACGGAATTCTTCAACTTATTCAACTCACAAGACAATGCCTCATCCTACACCCTCAGAACTTGTGCAGGGTCAGCTGAGACAACAGGGAGAAGAGCAAGCGGCTACGTCATACGTTCAGTAGATAACAGAGTGAAGATAACTCTCCCCACACTCATTGATTGCAACCACATGGCTGCAAACAGGGATGAGATTCCCACACCAGACGTGGCACGCCATCACCCGCAATTCAGAGGAATAGCCAACTACATCCCGCCGGTAGAACAAGGCGCTAAGATCTTGCTGCTGCTTGGTAGGGACATCTTGAAGGTGCACAAAGTCCGTAAACAGTGTAACGGACCCCACAACACACCATACGCCCAAAGACTTGACCTAGGATGGGTGATAGTGGGCAACGTGTGCACCGACAAAGGGCACGGACCAGACTATGTTGACGCCCGCAGAATGGTGATAACAGAATGTGGACACACATCCCTCTCTGAACCATGTCTTGGCCATGGGACTTTGAAGACAGTGATGCCAGCTGGTATCACATCGCTATGTGGACATGGACTTTTGCATAGTTATATTATGTTTGCATTGCACATATGTTCCATATACTTTATTATAGTGGTATCTCCAGATACCAGACGGAGAGTGTCATGGAATAGGATTCCATATTTCTCTGTCTCCTTTTGCAGTTCATGGGATTCATTTCTCTCTAGTTCAGCTGCCTGTTATTTCCCCTGTCCCATGTGAAAGGGCAACATTTTGCTACACATGTTGTTTACTCAGACTAGAGGCTCCATGCAGTAAGCCCCGATAAAATCTTTTCGGCAAGTGTGGCGGATAGGTGGCGGATAGGCCTTTTTTTGGCGATTTGCCGTCGCAGTATTCAGTAAGGGCCGAATCCTTCCGATCCCTGCCGAATCACTGCTAAAGCAAAGTTGCCGATGAGCCTGTGCCGATACAGCCTGGCTCCCGATAAGCCTTCCGATATGCCTTTTGTGCCGATAGGTGTTTGCAGCAGAGAGAGACAAGCCGCTCTCTCAGCGCAAACATCGGCAAAAAAAAAAGTATTTTTAAACAACTTTTACTGATAGTGTACATGTGCAGGGGGTCTCCGGAGAAGAACCGCATTGATTTCTGGTCCGGGGACCCCCTGCTTCCTGAGATACAGGCCGTGACCGCGGCATGTAAACCAAGCAGAGGGATACCGGCACCCCCTAAAGTGGCCTGTATCTTGGGAAGCAGGGGGTCCCCAGACCTAAAACCAAAGCGGTTCAGCTCCGGAGACCCTCTGCACATCTACACTATGAATAAAACACACATATCAATAAAGACTCGTTCCTTACCTTTGCGGGTATCTGCTACGGTAGCGAAGCAGCATGAATATTTATTTAATAATACTGTACAGTGAGCAGGGGGTCCCCCGAGCTGAACCACATCACTTTGTGGACCATTGACCCCCTGCTTCCCGAGTTACAGGCCCCGGAATGTGTCATCGGGTGGCAGTGTCGCCGCCATCTTTATAGCGTCCCATTCGCGACGTGCCCGCTATAAATATGGCGGCGACACTGTAACCGATGCCCCAAACCGGGGCCTGTAACTCGGGAAGCAGGGGGTCTCTGAGCCACAAATGAATGCGGTTCAGCTCAGGGAGCCCCCTGCTCCCGCACAATAGTATTAAAAATACATAAATGCTGCTTCATTACCATAGCGGATAGCCGCTAAGGCAATGAAGGGATTAAGGCAGAATTGCATGTTTATTGGGGACATTTGCCCCTAATAAACATTGCAATAAACAACATACACCCCCTGTGTATTTAAAATTCATAAACAACAATAAATACATTAAATACATATAGTACTCCCCACCCATGTCCGGCTGCCACGATGAAGGCCATCCTCCTCTTCATCCTGCCCATGGCCCCCTCCGCTGCTGCAAAACAGACACAATAATGAAAACATCCAATGTAATGTCCTCTAACCCCTTAATCACCATAGCGGTTATTAACTGCTACAGTCATTAAGGGGTTAACCCACCCTCACCCACCACTCGGGACGCCTACTTACCCTCCCACACTAACCCCCCACCCCGTGAGGCCTAATCACCCTCACCAAATACCCACAAGGGAGGCCTACCCACATACCGTTGGGGACCCTCACCCCCAGTACCCACAATAAAAACAATACAGTGATACATAATAAACATCATTATATTTATTAAATACATTACCCACCCCCTGTGCCCCCCCATAAATACAAGATTTATCCTTTTACATACAGGGTTCATAACGCAGCCCCACGCGAGTTCCCGGTGGGCTGGCGGGGCACCTACAGGGTACCAGCAGCCCTTTTCAAACAGGTTCTGGAGGCCTGCTGGTGGGTCCCGCCAGCACCATGGCCCCCAGGTGGTCTCCTTGGGTCACCGTGGGCCACAATTGGGTCCCCACGGTAGGCCCAAGGATGTCTGGGAGCCCCGGGTCAGACCCACAGGTGTCTGCGGGGCCTCGGGTGGTTCCCACGGGGGTCTGGGGAACTCACGGGTGCTCACTACGTGTCCGCGGTGCCCCCACAGAAGTGGGACCACACATCTTCATCCCCGCACCTACGGGTCGGCGGTGCCCCCACAGAAGTGGGACCACACATCGTCATCCCCACAGACTAAGGGTCCGCGGTGCCCCCACAGATGTGAGGCCACCGCTTCATCCCCGCATGTGTCACCCGTGGAACCACCAGCCTGATACCCGTGGGATACCCGAGGAGACCCACAGGTGGTTTCCAGAGGTCCCACGCAGAACCACGGAACAAACCCTGAATGTAAAAAAAATAAACCTGGCCTATACATTCAATACATACACCCCCTCCCCCCAACACCTACAGTACAATAATGTGCAAAATAACTATTATACAGATAGGGATAATAGATTATTTGCCCATTATTAAAAACATTACTGTAACTAGCATATTCAAATAAATTAAGTACTACTGACCTCATCAATAAGAAGTCTCCGTTGCCAGCAACATATTTGTCTTGCCCACAAAATACATAGCCAAAACAAAGCCAATACATTGTAATTGCATTCAGATATCAATTAACCCCTTAAATACCTTGGGCCTCATGCAGTAAGCAGCGAAAAAATGCATTTGCCAGTATAGCAATTAGCCATGTTTTTGGTGTGTTAAACTGGCTGTATGCTGTAAGGGGCGAATCCCTGGCGAATGAATTAACAACCACCATTTGATGAAATGGCATGTAACCGGTGGCGGGACAGCTGCCTGGCGAGAATCTGCCGAGAAGCTGTCCCCTGCCGAGTTGTGTTTGCAGTAGAGAGAGATCCGCTGATCTCTCGGCGCAAACATCAGCACAATAAAAATTATTTTTAAAACAACTTTTATTCATAGTGTACATGTGCAGGGGGTCTCCGGAGCTGAACCGCATTGGTTTCAGGTCGGGGGACCCCCTGCTTCCCGAGATACAGGCCCCTTTATGAGGTGCCGGTATCCCTCTGCATTTAAAGGTCCCGATCACGTGACCGCGGAATGTAAACAAAGCAGAGGGATACCGGCACCCACTAAAGGGGCCTGTATCTCGGGGAGCAGGGGGTCCCCGGACCTAAAACAAAAGTGCTTCAGCTCCGGAGACCTTCTGCACATCTACACTATGAGTAAAACACACATATCAATAAAGACTCGTTCCTTACCTTACAGGGTATCTGCTACGGTAGCGAAGCAGCATGAATATTTATTTAATAATACTGTACAGTGAGCAGGGGGTCCCCCGAGCTGAACCGCATCACTTTGTGGACCAGGGTCCCCCTGCTTCCCGAGTTGCAGGCCCCGGTATGTGTGATCGGACGGGCAGTGTCGCCTCCATGTTTATAGCGTCCCATACGTTACGTGCCCGCAACAAAAATCGCGTCCACACTGTAACCGATGCCCCAAACCGGGGCCTGTAACTCGGGAAGCAGGGGGTCTCTGAGCCACAAATAAATGCGGTTCAGCTCAGGGGGCCCCCTGCTCCCGCACAATATTATTAAAATACATTAATTCTGCTTCATTACCATAGCAGATAGCCGCTAAGGTATTGAAGGGGTTAACGCATAATAGCATGTTTATTGGGGACAAATGCCCCCAATAAACATAGCAGAAATACACAACATACAATACAGTAATGGGCAACATTACTATTATCCACAAATGGATAATAGTGCAGTTGTCCATTTAAAATACATACACAACAATAAAAACATTAAATACATATAGCACTCACCCATGTGCGGCTGCCACGATGAAGGCCATCCTCATCTTCATCCTGCCCATGGCCCCCTCTGCTGCTGCAAAACAGACACAAGAATTAAAACATCCAATGTAATGTCCCCTAACCCCTTAATCACCATAGCGGTTATTAACCGCTACAGTCATTAAGGGGTTAACCCACCCTCACCCACATACCCTCCCCCACTAACCCCCCAACCCTGAGGCCTAACCACCCTCACCCACTACCCACAGGGGAGTCCTACCAAATAACCTTGGGGCCAATACCCCCTCCCCCAGCACATACAGTACAATAATGTGCCAAATAACTATTATCCACATAGGGATAATACATTATTTGGCCATTATTAAACACATTAAATATTCACATTAATAAAGTAAAGAAAATTGTACTAACCTCATCAAAAAGAAGGCTCCGTCGCCAGCATCATCCTTGGGGTCCGTTGCCAAAATAATAAATAGCCAATACATCTCAATTACATTAACATACCAATGAACCCCTTAATCACCTTATCGGGTACTAACCTCTAAGGTAATTAAGGGGTGAAGCCATCCTGCAATGGCAACACCCCTTATGCATAACATCCTCAATGAATTAAAAAGCAATTTCCTACACAAATCTCATGTAATCATTCAATCTGAAGCCTCAAATACCACTTAAAACATTGCATTTACAGTGTATACATGTAGCATAACATATAAACTATATGTACACCCTGCAAATCAATGATAACAATACAATAATCCAACTCAAATAGCCTGACATCACAAGAAGTATATTATGTAAGCAAATAAAGTCACCATCAATGAATTAACACACATGAATTACATCCCTAAACAATTAAAATACCATCCATACCAATTACACAATTAACTATAGCTATCGTAACCGAGAACAAGTTCAAAACATACAAAAAAGGACACCAACAATTACAATATACTAAAGCAAGCCTCTCCATAACCTACAGTACAGCATAGAAGCCCAAAACTTACATCTCTCTAATAATAAAATACATTTAACACACATCTATGCATAGCAGCATAGCCACAATCATTTACAATACAGAAAATCAAGCTTTAACAACACTATCATTTCTTACCCTGTATGTATATATCTCTCTAGACATACATACATACATACAGTGGCAAGAAATTATATGCATAAAAAAAAAATGAACACATGAAAAAGCAAAAAAAACCACAGTTACATTAAATACATTTCTTTATTTAACTTACCATTACTTGCCCCCACCAACTCCCGTTGATCAGCTTACTCACGAACCAATCCACGAACAGGAACCCATAAAATAAAAAACCATAAAATAATAAACATTAAAATAATAAAACACGACAATCCAGAGGTCTTCTAGTTGTAATCCATCTTCATCTGTATTCTTCTACCTTCTTCCGGGGTCTTCTTGCCGTTTGGTGCCACGCCCTGGTCTTCTTTCTTCAGTAGGAGGTCCTTCCTCCTCGGCGTCTGGCTTCAAAATGAGACGACATAGGCTTTTAAAGGCCTATGACATCACATTTTCGTCATATGGTTCCCACGGCCCTGATTGGGCCGTGAAAACCATGTGTTTTGGCCGATGTAAACAAAAATGATGACGTCACTTAAAGGCAAAGAAAGCACAGCCAATCAGTATGGCTTTGCTTCAATTGCCTTTAAGATGACGTCATGAAAAGACACATGGCCGGACTCACATGGTACGGCAGCCAATCAGAGGGTGGGAAGTCTATCCCTACTCTGATTGGTTCAAGTACCATGTGACAGGCTTTCAATGACGTCATATCCGTTCTTCCCCAAGCCTCTGTCACATGGTCTACTAGAGCCAATCAGAGTTGGGATGGAGTTCCCACCCTCTGATTGGCTGCCGTACCATGTGAGGCTGGCCATGTTTGTTTTCATGACGTCATCTTAAAGGTAATTGAAGCAAAGCCATTCTGATTGGCTGTGCTTTCATTGCCTTTAAGTGACGTCATCATTTTTTTTTACATCGGCCAAAACACATGGTTTTCACGGCCCAATCAGGGCCGTGGGAACCATATGACGAAAATGTGACGTCATAGGCCTTTAAAAGCCTATGTAATCTCATTTTGAAGCCAGACGCCGAGGAGGAAGGACCTCCTACTGAAGAAAGAAGACCAGGGCGTGGCACCGGACGGCAAGAAGACCCCGGAAGAAGGTAGAAGAATACAGATGAAGATGGATTACAACTAGAAGACCCCTGGATTGTCGTATTTTATTATTTTAATGTTTATTATTTTATGGTTTTTTATTTTATGGGTTACTGTTCGTGGATTGGTTCGTGAGTAAGCTGATCAACGGGAGTCGGTGGGGGCAAGTAATGGTAAGTTAAATAAAGAAATGTATTTAATGTAACTGTGTTTTTTTTTGCTTTTTCATGTTCATTTTTTTTAATGCATATAATTTCTTGCCACTGTATTTATGTATGTCTAGAGAGATATATACATACAGGGTAAGAAATGATAGTGTTGTTAAAGCTTGCTTTTCTGTATTGTAAATGATTGTGGCTATGCTGCTATGCATAGATGTGTGTTAAATGTATTTTATTATTAGAGAGATGTAAGTTTTGGGCTTCTATGCTGTACTGTAGGTTATGGAGAGGCTTGCTTTAGTATATTGTAATTGTTGGTGTCCTTTTTTGTATGTTTTGAACTTGTTCTCTGTTACGATAGCTATAGTTAATTGTGTAATTGGTATGGATGGTATTTTAATTGTTTAGGGATGTAATTCATGTGTGTTAATTCATTGATGGTGACTTTATTTGCTTACATAATATACTTCTTGTGATGTCAGGCTATTTGAGTTGGATTATTGTATTGTTATCATTGATTTGCAGCGTGTGCATGTAGTTTATATGTTATGCTACATGTATACACTGTAAATGCAATGTTTTAAGTGGCATTTGAGGCTTCAGATTGAATGATTACATGAGATTTGTGTAGGAAATTGCTTTTTAATTCATTGAGGATGTTATGCACAAGTGGTGTTGCCATTGCAGGATGGCTTCACCCCTTAATTACCTTACAGGTTAGTACCCGATAAGGTGATTAAGGGGTTCATTGGTAAGTTAATGTAATTGAGATGTATTGGCTATTTATTATTTTGGCAACGGACCCCAAGGATGATGCTGGCGACGGAGCCTTCTTATTGATGAGGTTAGACCAATTTTCTTTACTTTATTACGGTATTTAATGTGTTTAATAATGGCCAAATAATGTATTATCCCTATGTGGATAATAGTTATTTGGCACATTATTGTACTGTATGTGCTGGGGGAGGGGGTATTGGCCCCAAGGTTATTTGGTAGGACTCCCCTGTGGGTAGTGGGTGAGGGTGGTTAGGCCTCAGGGTTGGGGGGGTTAGTGAGGGAGGGTATGTGGGTGAGGGTGGGTTAACCCCTTAATGACTGTAGCGGTTAATAACCGCTATGGTGATTAAGGGGTTAGGGGACATTACATTGGATGTTTTAATTCTTGTGTCTGTTTTGCAGAAGCGGATGGTGCATGGGCAGGATGAAGATGAGGATGGCCTTCATCGTGGCAGCCGCACATGGGTGAGTGCTATATGTATTTAATGTCTTTATTGTTGTGTATGTATTTTCAATGGACAACTGCACTATTATCCATTTGTGGATAATAGTCATTGTGCCCATTACTATACTGTATGTTAGTGGGGTATAGGTGTTGTTTGGGTTTTATATATATATATATATATATATATATATATATATATATATTTATTTAGTTAGTTAGTGTGGGGCTGGTGTGTGTATTTTTTATTATTGTGGGTAGTGGGGGTGGGTGAAGGGGGTATTAGCCCCAACGGTGGTTGTTTAGGGCTTGCGTGTGGGTAGCGGGAGGCCTTAACCCCTTCATGACCGTAGCAGTATTAACCGCTACGGTCGTGAAGGGTTAAGTGCACCCGCAACCCCCCCGCAAGCCCTAAACAAACAACAAGGGCCAAAAAATCCCTTCACCCACCCCCGCTACCCACAATAAACCTGGCACGGCTCTTTAACCCCTTCATTGCCTTAGCGGTTAACCGCTAAGGTAATGAAGTGGGCTTTAAATGCATTTTTCCTTCCTCGGATGCATGCCGGGGGGGTCCGGTGCTGATATTAATGGTATCAGCTCCGGAGACCCCCGGCATCAATCCCAGCCAGGAAAAAGGCCTGAATTTTTTCTAAGTGCCGAACCGCCACTCATCCGCTGCCTCTGAGCAGCAACTTGCCATCTTTTTCTTGCGTGGCTGATCCTCCAGCAAAACGGTATTCTAGAGAGGCGAATAGCTCCGCTTAGCTACTCGCCTCTTCTAGAATACAGGGTGGCGGAAAAAGTTGGATTTTTAGGCGGAAAGTGCCTTCTCGCCCCGCCACCGGCGGAAAAAAAAAAAACCGCCAGCCAAGCTGGCGTTTTTTTTGAATCTTGCCACTTTCTTGCCCGTTACTGAATACGGATAGGCTTTTTAGGCGGGAAATTGGCGAGAAGTGCCTTTCCGCCGCTTACTGCATGAGGCCCCTTATCGGATAATAACCGCAAAGGTAATTAAGGGGTTAAGCCACACTGGCCCGATACCCACCATTCACCCATGAATTTGTACAGTGGCTTCATCGTGCAAATATATATATATATATATATATATATATATATATAGAGAGAGAGAGAGAGAAGAAATGACCTAGGCGCAAATAAGCCAGGAAAGAAACAAAGAGAAAAATATCATAGGGCAGTATGTCTGTTACTTTCAGAGTTAAGGTGGTAAGATATACACTTACACTTAATCAGCCAAATTTAAGCCTTTAATCCACCACTGGGATTCAGGAACACTGCTGCTGGGATTTCTTTGCTGTTTGCATGGATCTCAGACTCTCCACGTCTGCTGCTTGCTTCAGGGGTCACCTTTTCATCTGCAGCTGCGTGTCTCCTTAACATAGGATATAGCTCACCAGGGAGGGGGGGGAAGGGGAAGAGGGACAATGGAACAAAAATAGTATAAAACCTTTTATTGTAAAAACTATCTAAAAAATAACAAACAGTATCTCACTCACATGGTGTGAAATAATTTCAAGCAGTTGAGAGTTTGAATTGAGTCTCTCACACTCGTAGAGTAAGCTGTCCGGTCCACTGCACTGCTGCTAGCCTGGTTTACTTCCGCGTCACGTGCTCCGGCTCCAATTCTCACGAGACTTCGACCTCCAATGACGTCACAGCGCTATCTCCACTCTGTTCTGCAGCGCGTCTCACTCTGCTCGGTTTGCAATGCCTGCAATGACTGCAGGGTCTGCCCTACGCGTTTCTCCTCTAGGGCTTCCTCAGGGGCATAATCCTGTCTGAGATCCATGCAAACAGCAAAGAAATCCCAGCAGCAGTGTTCCTGAATCCCAGTGGTGGATTAAAGGCTTATATTTGGCTGATTAAGTGTAAGTGTATATCTTACCACCTTAACTCTGAAAGTAACAGACATACTGCCCTATGATATTTTTCTCTTTGTTTCTTTCCTGGCTTATTTGCGCCTAGGTCATTTCTTCTCTACATTATCCATTGCGGCAAGTGTGGAGCCGCAGACCTAATTGGCTGCATTCAAGCAAGAATAGATTGTAAGGTATAACACCTCCTGTTTGACTGATTGGCAAGGGGTAGTTAATATTTTTATTACTACAACCCCACTAAGTGTTTGGAATTTGCGCTGATTGTATTCTGTTCTCTCTCTCTATATATATATATATATATATATATATATATAAATATATATATATAATATATATACACACACACACACATGATGAACCAATATACAAATAAATGTAGAAGGGTTATCAAAACCCTACTGTACTACATATCACAATTCTCCATAAAGACACACTACAATAAAATTAATTTCCTTTCATAATCCTAACTGATCTTACAATCACAATCATCAAATGCCAATCAAATACCTCTAATGCCAATCAACACATTGCATTTACATAGTATATATGATGCATACAATCTATGCAGCATGTACATTCTGCAAATGAATGTTAACAATAAAATTGCAAGCAAAATACAAATACCTCCAAACAAGTAAACTATTTTATCCAATCCAGTAAACATAAATCAATTACCATTCATTAATGACATCCCTAAACAATTTACATTCCATCCCTAACAATTAAACAATTAACAATTTCAAGCCTTTAACATAACAATTTAGCCTGTGAAAAAATATATGTACTAACAAGAATACAAAATACAAAACGAAGCCTAACCCTGACCTCAAGAACACCATACAATATCAACAATTACATCTATCTAATTGTAAAATACTTTAAACACACAATAAAGCATAGCAGCCTAGACAAATTATTTAAAAACACATCAAATCAAGCTTTTAAAACAACATCATTTCTTACCCTGTATGTATATATCTCTCTAGACATACATACATACATACATACAGCGGCAAGAAATTATATACCACCCAAAAAAAAACACATGTTAAAAAAGCTTTGAAAAAAATTAACAAGTTAAATAAAATACATTTCTTTAGTTCACTTACCATTACTTGGCCCCACCGACTCCCGTTGCGCACCTTACTCACGTACAAAACCACCAGGCACAGGAGCCCATAAAATAAAAAAACATAAAAAAATAAACATTACACTAAAAATCTAAATCAATCCACGGGTCTTCTACTTGTAATCCATCTTCATCTGTATTCTTCTTTCTTCTACCTTCTTCCGGGGTCTTCTTCCCGTCTTCGGCCACGCCCTGTCCTTCTTCTTCTGTAGGAGGTCCTTCCTCCTCGGCGTCTGGCTTCAAAATGAGACGACATAGGCTTTTAAAGGCCTATGACGTCACATTTTCGTCATGGTTCCCACGGTCCTGATTGGGCCATGAAAACCATGTGTTTTGGCCGATTAAAAAAAAAACGATGATATCACTTAAAGGCAATGAAAGCACAGCCAATCAGAATGGCTTTGCTTCAATTGCCTTTAAGATGACGTCATTAAAAGAAACATGGCCGGCCTCACATGGTACGGTAGCTATCAGAGCGTGGGAAGTCTATCCCTACTCTGATTGGCTCTAGTATACCATGTGACATAGGCTTGGGGGAGAAAGGATGTGACATCATTGAAAGCCTGTCACATGGTACTAGAGCCAATCAGAGTAGGGATAGACTTCCCACGCTCTGATTGGCTACTGTACCATGTGACAGGCTTTCAATGACATCACATCCGTTCTCCCCCAAGCTTCTGTCACATGGTATACTAGAGCCAATCAGAGTAGGGATGGAGTTCCCATGCTCTGATTGGCTACCGTACCATGTGAGGCCTGCCATGTTTCTTTTCATGACGTCATCTTAAAGGCAATTGAAGCAAAGCCATTCTGATTGGCTGTGCTTTCTTTGCCTTTAAGTGACGTCATCTTTTTTCTTTTTTCTCGGCCAAAACACATGTTTTTCACGGCCCGGGAACCATGACGAAAATGTGACGTCATAGACCTTTAAAAGCCTATGTCGTCACATTTTGAAGCCAGACGCCGAGGAGGAAGGACCTCCTACTGAAGAAAGAAGACCAGGGCATGGCCGAAAATGGGAAGAAGACCCCGGAAGAAGGTAGAAGAAAGAAAAATACAGATGAAGAGGGATTACAAATAGAAGACCCGTGGATTGATTTGGATTTTTAGTTTAATGTTAATTTCTTTATGGTTTTTTATTTTATGGGTTCCTGTGCCTGGTGGTTTTGTACGTGAGTAACCAGTTCAACGGGAGTCGGTGGGGGCAAGTAATGGTAAGTGAATTAAATAAATGTATTTTATTTAACTTGTTCATTTTTTTAAAAGCTTTTTTTACATGTGTATTTTTTTTTTGTGGTATATCATTTCTTGCCACTGTATGTACAGTATGTATGTATGTCTAGAGAGATATATACATACAGGGTAAGAAATTATGTTGTTTTAAAAGCTTGATTTGATGTGTTTTTAAATAATTTACAATTAGATAGATGTAATTGTTGATATTGTTTGGTGTACTTGAGGTGAGGGTTAGCCTTTGTTTTCAATTTTGTATTCTTGTTGGTACATATATTTTTTCTCAGGCTAAATTGTTATGTTCAAGGCTTGGATTTTTTAATTGTTTAATTGTTAAGGATGGAATGTAAATTGTTTAGGGATGTCATTAATGAATGCTAATTGATTTATGTTTACTGGATTGGATAAAATAGTATACTTGTTTGGAGGTATTTGTATTTTAATTGCAATTTTATTGTTAATATTCATTTGCAGAATGTATATGCTGCATAGATTGTATGCGTCATATATGCAATGTAAATGCAATGTGTTGATTGGCATTAGAGGTATTTGATTAGCATTTGATGATTGTGATTGTAAGTTGAGTTAGGATTATGAAAGGAAATTAATTGTATTGTAGTGTGTCTTTATGGAGAATTGTTATTTTGAATACAGCATGTTTGATAACCCTTCTACATTTATTTGTATATTGGTTCATCATGTGTGTGTGTGTGTGTGTGTATATATATATATATATATATATATATATATATATATATATATATATATATATATATATATATATATATATATATATATATATATATATATATATATATTTGCATGATGAAGCCAATGTACAAATTCATGGGTGAAGGGTGGGTATCGGGCCATTGTGGCTTAAACCCTTAATTACCTTTGCGGTTATTATCCGATAAGGTGTTTAAGGGGTTAATTGATATCTGAATGTAATTGCAATGTATTGGCTTTGTTTTGGCTATGTGTTTTGTGGGCAAGACAAGGATGTTGATGGCGACGGAGACTTCTTATTGATGAGGTCAGTTGTACTTTATTTATTTTAATATGCTAGTTAATGTTTTTAATAATGGGCAAATAATCTATTATCCATATCTGGATAATAGTTATTTTGCACATAATTGTACTTTAGGTGTTGGGGGGGGGGGGGGGGTGTATGTATTGAATGTATAGGCCAGGTTTATTTTTTTTACATTCAGGGTTTGTTCCGTGGTTCTGCGTGGGACCTCTGGAGTCCACCTGTGGGTCTCCTCGGGTATCCCACGGGTATCAGGCTGGTGGTTCCACGGGTGACACATGCGGGGATGAAGCGGTGGCCTCACATCTGTGGGGGCACCGCGGACCCGTAGTCTGCGGGAATGAAGCTGTGTGGTCCCACTTCTGTGGGGGCATCGCCGACCCGTGGGTGCGGGTATGAAGATGTGTGGTCCCACTTCTGTGGGGGCACCGCGGACCCGTAGTGAGCACCCGTGAGTTCCCCAGACCCCCGTGGGAACCACCCGAGGCCCCGCAGACACCTGTGGGTCTGACCCGGGGCTCCCAGACATCCTTGGGCCTACCGTGGGGACCCAAATGTGGCCCACGGTGACCCAAGGAGACCACCTGGGGGCCATGGTGCTGGCGGGACCCACCAGCAGGCCTCCAGAACCTGTTTGAAAAGGGCTGCTGGTACCCTGTAGGTCTGTCAGGTGCCCTGCCAGCCCACCGGGGACTCGCATGGGGCTGCGTTATGAACCCTGTATATAAAAGGATAAATCTTGTATTTATGGGGGGGCACAGGGGGTGGGTAATGTATTTAATAAATATAATGATGTTTATTATGTATCACTGTATTGTTTTTATTGTGGGTGCTGGGGGTGGGGGGGGGGTCCACAACGGTATGTGGGTAGGCCTCCCTTGTGGGTATTTGGTGAGGGTGGTTGGCCTCACGGGGTGGGGGGTTAGTGGGAGGGTATGTAGGTGTCCCGAGTGGTGGGTGAGGGTGTGTTAACCCCTTAATGAATGTAGCGGTTAATAACCGCTATGGTGATTAAGGGGTTAGAGGACATTACATTGGATGTTTTCATTATTGTGTTTGTTTTGCAGCCGCGGAGGGGTCCATGGGCAGGATGAAGAGGAGGATGGCCTTCATCGTGGCAGCCGGACATGGGTGGGGAGTACTATATGTATTTAATGTATTTATTGCTGTTTATGTATTTAAAATGGACACATTCACTATTATCCCTTTGTGGATAATAGTAATTGTGGCCATTACTATACTGTATGTTAGGGGGGGGGTTATTTCTTTATAAGTATGTATGTGTTTAGACATTAATTTGGGGGGGCACATAATTGGTACTGCAGGCCTGCGGGTAACACCCGAGGGCCCCCGCCGGCCTATAGTATCATTGATGTGTATGTTAGGGGTTGTTGGGGTTATATATATATATATATATATATATATATATATATATATATATATATATATATATATATATATATATATATATTTATTTATTTATATAGAGATATGTATTTATTTATATTTATTTATTTATTTATTGTGGGACTGGTGTGTGTGATTATTTTTTATTGTGGGTAGTGGGGGTGGATGAAGGGGGTATTAGCCCCAACGGTGGTTGTTTAGGGCTTGCGGGGGGGTAGCGGGATGGCTTAACCCCTTCATGACCGTAGCGGTATTAACTGCTACGGTCGTGAAGGGGTTAAGTGCACCCGAAAGCCCCCCGCAAGCCCTAAACTCACACCCAGGGCCAAATACCCCCTTCACCCACCCCCGCTACCCACAATAAAGCTGGCACGGTGGGTTAACCCCTTCATTGCCTTAGCGGTTAGCCGCTAAGGTAATGAAGTGGGCTTTACATGCCTTTTTCCTGCCTCGGACGCATGCCGGGGGCCTCCGGTGAGGGTATCAGCTCCGGAGACCCCCGGCATCAATCACAGACAGGAATAAGGGCTGATTTTTTCTTAGTGTCGCCCGTGCCGATTCTTCTCCTCCACCAACTTGCCAACTTTAGTTGGCGGGAGGAATTCCCAATAAACTCTCCATTCCGGAGTCCCGATCAGCACCGAAAAGCTGATCGGGGCTTCCTGAATTCAGCCGGGTTCAAAAAGTGCCGATAAGTGGCTTATCGGCAGCCGGATCCCGATAATTTGTTATCGGGATGAAAAGTTGCCGATAATTTCCACTTATCGGCGCTTACTGAATCTGGAGGGCAAAAAATGTCGAAAAAATGCCGAAAAAGCCTTATCGGGGCTTACTGCATGAGGCCCATAGTCAGTGAGTTGCTATAGCAACCTCAGCCTTTCTCTCAGAATGGGCTAGTCTGCTCTCTCCCCCTCTGCCTTGCTCACAGATGGTCTGTCTCCAGGCTATCTTGTTACCTAGAATACACTCACACTTCCTTTTCAACCTAAGATCACAGTGAGTACAGACCTGTCTGCATCCACCCCTTGTAAGGCCTTTCTGTCTTACTGTAGTCCACCTCATAGAAGCATTTCAGATAGAGAAGCACTCTCTACTCACACTACACCTACAAGTACCCGTTGTTTTCTACTTCTGCAATAAAGTTAAAAAAGACATTAAGGACTTGTGATGCTTTGGAAGAGGGAAGACATGAGTTAAAGCTAACTGGAACTATTCATACTTCAAACGTGACCCTAGTTTCAGGATATCCATGGTAAAGCCTGGGAGAACACCGCTTAAGTGCCCTACACGTTAGGATCTGAATCAGCAGTGGAGCGGTATCTGGGTTCCCCTTATCTAACTTCCCCACTGCAATAGGAAAGCATGGTAGAGGGGCTGGTAATAATCACAGTGTGGATGCTGTTCATGGTACAAGCAGAGGCACACCTGCATTTGTCAATCAGGACTGGAGATGGGCTTAGGGGGGTAAAGGGCTTGTGGAGGGAAATACAAACTGGACAGTAGGAGTAGCGCCTACCAGAGGGACTCGGCAACGGCATCCCCTGGTCAACAGAATATCTCCGGCTTGGCTGGTGCCGCTCTGATGGGGGAGGCAGTAATTTGCTCTTCTTTTTGGGTGGATGTCCCCCCAGCCTGATCTCCACCCCTAGACACTTTATTCTTTGTCTCCTGACCCCATTCTTCCCTTCCAGACCCAGTAGCAGCAATTTTCTCTGTACATGCGGTCTGGACAAAGTTCTCAGCTCTGCATGTCCAGAGACTTTGGCTCTGCTTTACTGTTACACCAAACACATTTTATTTTACTTGTCTCTGAGACCCTTTTCCATCACATTTATTATATCCAGAAAGTTCACTACTTTAGGTTGTGATGCCTTTCCTTTTTTGGAGTGGTGAGACATCATCAAAAAGGGAGGGAAGATAGCCAATCAGGTAGCATGCCTGGTAAGAAGGTTTCACATGGTATATCTACCAATCCGATTGGTGGGTATACCATGTGATAGCTTCCATATTTTTTGGTGAAGTAACGACAACTTAAAGGGAGTGAAGCATATGCTACCTGATTGGCTGGCTTCCCTCCCTTTCAGATGACTTCACATCCCTCCCCAAAAATGTTAGACTTGCAGGAGATACCGGCACCCCATAATGGGGCCTCTATCTCTGGATGAAGGAATTCCCCGGACCTGAAATTGATGCAGGTCCAGAGACCACCTGCTTCAGTAATATGTTAATAAAATTAAAATAAAAAGAGCGCAATCACTTGTACGAGCTTTGCAGGGAGATGAAGCTCTCTATGTGCAGCTCTTACAGACTGCAGGCAGATCGCAATGGGCAGATCTCTGAAAAAGTAACTGCTAAGTCAATCGGTATGGCATTTTCCATCCAAACGATATCTGGCAGTAAATATTTCTGACTACCATGATAAAACAAATGTCAGACCAGGAGGTAGGAACATGCCACCCAATCGTTATGGCAGCAAGCTTTTGACTCTACCCGAATAGACCCCATTTTTGTTCTCCATTTCCCTGATATAAGCTAGCATTTTAATAACTGTTATAGTATTTATAAAACTTTAAAAAAAAGTAGCCCCTAATTTTGTGAAGTAAAGAAAAGCAAATAGCAGTTGAATATTAGCCTGAAACTATGAAAACAATGGCAGATTACATGGTCCCTTATTTACTAAGCGATGCTATTACAAAAGGCACATCCCAGTGCTGGAAGACACCTTATGGTCCATTGGGGCCTATTCTAGTATCTTTGATAACTTTGCTGCCATCTCAAACAATGTGGCATGACCCCACTGAACGGTTATGTCATTTGTTTTATCACGGTATTCAGAAACAATCAGAAACCGTTTCCACAAGTCACAAACCATGAGGTAGGAAAATGCCAATACCGTACGGGTCAGCAGCGATGGTATCTCAGTCACTCTCAAAGTTCTCCCCGTGCAATCTGGCCATAATCTGTAAGAGCTGCATAGGGAGAGCTGCAGAGAGAGCCACATCTCCCTGCAAAGCTCTTACAGGCGATCGCTGTGTATTTATTAAAATTTTAATCAAAGAGCATTGTAGCAGGAGGTCTCCGGAGCTGAACCTCATTAATTTCAGCCTCAGGAACCACCTTCTTCCTGAGTTACAGGCCCCAGTATGGGGTGCCGGTATCGCCTGTGCGTTTATATGTCCTGGTCACGTGACACGAGAGATTTAAACATTGCGAGGATACCGGCACCCCATACCGAGGCCTGTATCTAGGGAAGGTGGGGGTCTCCGGACCTGAAATTAAAGTGGTTCAGCTCCTGAGACCCCCTGCTACAATACTCTGTGATTAAAATAAAATAAAAACAGCTTCATTGCCTTAGCGGCTAGCCGCTAAAGTAATGAATGGTTTAAACATGACTACCTGGTTTCTTGGGGGTAAACGGGTTGGTGAAGGGAGTAATTGCCCCAAGGGTGGGAGGTTAGGCCTGCCAGGAAGGTTACGGGAGGAGTAAAGCCCTTCACTACCATAGCGTGGTAACCGCTATGGTAATGAAGGGGTTAAACACTCCTGCTACCCACCCGAGATGCCTAACCACCCACCCTGGGGAAACTATCCCCTTCACCCAATCCCTTAGCCCCTAATAAAGATAAAAATACAACAACTACTGCCCACTTCCTCTACCCCCAACAAACCTACCCCCCCACTCCCCCATCACAGACAGTACAATAATTGGCAAAATTACTAGTATCCAGATTCCTGATCTGGATAATAGCTCATTTGCCCATTCAAAATCAAACATTATCCAGCCAGCCATAAAGTAAATAAAGCTCTACTTACCGGTGCCAGGATGAAGGCCGTTATCATCACCGTCCTCTGTGTCCTTGTCCTCCGTGAGCAGCTCCATGGGAAGTTCTCAAAAAGCAAGATGAGTTAGTTATTGAAGCTACAAGAATAGGCCCCAATGACTTTAATAGGCTATAAGGAGTTTCTGGCCTTGGAATGTGTATTGTGCTTGTGGAATAGCATAGATAGAACTGTATATGGGCCACAGTCTCTGGTTACCACCAATGTGAATTTTGAGGATATGGGGAACACTTTGGGATTTATTTGGAGGAATACTGTATAAATTGCTTGCCTGGAGAAGAGCCCATGCCTATTTAACTGTAATGCCCCTCTCCTATCCCTTCCCTCCACTCCACAGTTAACCTGTTCACTACCTGGGCCTAATCATCCCATTTGTCAAGTTTTTCTTTCTTAAAATGTGAAAGCTTATTGTTGTCATGGTGCTGTTTTTAACTGGTTGTGCCGGGTTTTTTTTTGCCACAGGGAGACTTAAATAACTTCTGATTTATTCCTAGTGTTTTAAAAACGCAGTAATATTTTTGGTGCAGTTAAAGGATTTATCCCTATTATCTGTCTTGTGAAATCTACTTTTCACAGTAAACTCTATTGTTGCATGCCATTGTTTGTCTTGGATGACTTCACATCATCAGGGGATGTCTGTTAGAGCGAAACAAAGATACTGTAGGAATAGAACTGAAAATAATTAGTACAAACATGGTCTTCCTTACGGAATAAAAAAAATTCTTAAATATCTGTATAGCTATTCAAATACTAACCAGTATCAAATATGAACAACACTATTTGTAATTCTCAGATTATTTTCCATTACTAGTCAGTAATGTATAGTCAGTCAGTTATGTATAGTCAGTTATAATGCTGTACTTCCCCTATAAATTTGCTGTAGCTGTAATTATAACAAATACAGTAAAGTAAAGAAAAAAGGACAGAAAGTCTCAACCTGGAAGCTGTGAATTGTGTTTGTTTTTGTTATCACAGTTTGCGAATTTTTGTTTGTGGTGTGGTGAAATGTTGCAGGTACTCAGAAAATTCAGTATTACTTCCTGGTAAAATATTTTATAAATAAATAAATAAAATGCAAAGCAATTTCTTAGAAAGCAGTTTCACTTTCTAGCTATATCACTGATGGGGTTTTCAGCTGGTAATAGATTGATAGCAGTCTGCAAAAATATGATCTATAGAATCCATTGAACTACTATGATTTTGGTCTCTTGATTGCATACAGTACTAGTTAGTGGTGTACTTCTGTGTCAATGTCTAAGAGGTGTAAAATAAGGCGATTGTGAGTTCGTATTGGATTACCATTAAGAAATTGTACTCACAGAAGGCAATGTACAGTAATTGTCAAAGCTCTATTATTATCCAAGACTTCCTCCCCTATAGCCTTACAAGTACATGGAAGTCTACAAAGATATGCAAGTCTATTGTATCTTACATAGGCATGTAGAAATGCAAGCAGTGTGAAAGTAGCTACAACTTCACATTAGAAAGGGGCAAAACTAAGATATGTTGGGGACTGGATCATGGATAAAGATTATTACTCCTCACCAGAGCTAGAATCGCTATTTACCAAACAATTCTCACTAAAAGATCTGATACATCGAGAGTGGAGTGAAATACCCACAGAACTTAAAATAAACGTTCTCATATGAGACACTATCGTAACCTGTAGGGTAATGAGGAAAAAATATGGTTTGTCCTATTCTGCATCAAGATTCATACCAATACAGGGTAATTATAGATCCCCCCCAGGAAACTGTCAAAAGTCATTCTGTATCTGGGAAAAAAGGAATTAAAAACCTAGATAATATCATAAACAAGGAGAAACAGGATTTTAGGACTATCCAAGAGATAAAAGAGAAATACGATTTTCAAAATATACAGACATACTCATATATCCAATTGATGGATTACTGCAAGAAACTTAAAGATTTCAAAATACACCTCTTGAAAAACAATATATTCAACACATTTTTCAATAAATATAACGATAACAAATACTCTCTAGCAGACTTATACAAATTAATCAGAAAATATGAGATGGAGAAAAACAATAAAAATACTCTTATATCAGGGCAACATTATTTCCATGAAATCAAAACAATGGAGGAAATTGTAGTAGAGTATATAAACTAATAGTATCAGAAAATTGGAGAGAGATGCAGTTTAGGATAGCCCATATAGCCTATATACCATTTATTAGACAACAAAAATATCTAGAGACAGAAACTACCAAATGCCCTAAATGTGGGTCTAAGGGAGATGACCTCAAACATTGTTTCTGGGATTGTGATGCAATATCAGTGTATTGGGACCAGGTTTTTACAATATATCACCATAATAACTAAAATTCAATGGGAAAAACACCCGATCCCCATGATATTTGCTAATATAGAACCTAGATAATGAAGTTCAATTAAAATAGAAAAGCCATCCAGCCCACTGAATTAATTCTACTGGCAGCTAGGAAATAAATAAACACTAGCAAGCAACACTAAAACTACAGGTTAATAAAGGCTTCAATCAGACTTAGAACTTTGCAACTAATATTGACAGATTTACTATAAATCATTCTTCCTGTTATTACACTGGTTATTAAGAATTTATATTAGCGTTAGGGACCACTGAATTGTGGTCTGCCGTGACATTGGCTCAGGGGCTTACAACAATTTTGGCCAAAAATGTCAAACTAAAAGACCATTTTACTTAATAGATATTTATACATATATATTTAGGCACTGTACCGTGTATGATTTTCACTGGATGTGCTAAAACTGAGCTTTGTCTGTGTTTTATGTGCTGTCTCTGGTTTTAAATATATATTGCCATGCTCAGTAGCACTCCTCTGTGACATTCATATGCTTATATATATGTTGTGGTTATTTTGGGGGTTCAATAGGAGCTTGTTAGGTGTCCAGTATATTTTACAATTGTGTTTCAGCTAGTCCTGGCTGATTGGAGGTTGGAAACCTCCTACTAAATTTAAGCTCACCCCCTCCCACATTTAAATGGTTAAGGGCTCACTCCATAGCATCTTCCACACAGGGGAACTTGTTTGCTTGCAGGATGGTTGTGACATCTCTAATACAGAGTGCCTTTCCTGGTAATGTACAGGTTAATAAAGGCTTCAATCAGACTTAGAACTTTGCAACTAATATTGACAGATTTACTATAAATCATTCTTCCTATTATTACACAGGTTATTAAGAATTTATATTAGCGTTAGGGACCCGTGAATTGTGGTCTGCCGTGACGTTGGCTCAGGGGCTTACAACAATTTTGGCCAAAAATGTCAAACTAAAAGACCATTTTACTTAATAGATATTTATACATATATTTTTAGGCACTGTACCGTGTATGATTGTCACTGGATGTGCTAAAACTGAGCTTTGTCTGTGTTTTATGTGCTGTCTCTGGTTTTAAACAACACTAAAACTAGTAAGATCTCAAATTCTCAAAATAATCACCATAGACAAAATAAAACTGGAAATACTCATACCCATATCGGAGGATCACAATACCAAATAGAATTGGTTACTGGAAACCATTACAAGCTACAGTGGCGGCCGCCTTTATTCTAAGCCGGGTGCTACCGCGGGAATTTTTAAACCCGCTGACGGCGCGAGGCTGTTTTCAGCTCTTTTCGGCCGGTTTCTCGCGCCTCGAGCGCTTTCAATGATAAGCGCCATTAGCGCTTATCTTTTGAAGCGGCCGCCGCACGGGATACTGCGGGGAAACTCAGTTTAAATCGGAGAAAAAGCCCCGCTTTTATCCCGGCAAGCTTTAGAATAAAGCTGGCCGGGACAGTAAGAACAGGTAGAACTAAGGAAAATATTAGACTAACCCATACAAAAATTGAGAACTACATTTAAAAACTGATACACTGCACTTAAAGTTGAAGTTGAGATTTGAAGTTACAAGTTTAAAATTAAATTGAATTTATGGAGCAATGAACCATATAGAGCTCAAAGAATAAGCAGCTGAACAGCTATTAAATATTAAAGAATTTGGGAGGAGACTTCCGGTGATGTCAACGGGCATGGATCACTAGTGAGGGAGCTCTTAGGATCCTCCGGAATAAAACATAAGTAAAACAAATTTCTGATTCAGATAAACATACTGTACCAAAAATATCCCCGAACTGGCAGAATAGACCAGGGATGTCTATAAAGTTAAAAAACCCATGATGCAGGAGTTTACAATGTTTTGGGGGAACTCAACAAATTGCCGAAAATAAATAAAATGGTGGCCGTGCTGAACCGACAGCATGCATGATGGGGATCAGGACCCTGAAAAAGAGGAGGGAGAGGGCAAAGTAGCTAGGTACTATCTTGCAGGCCTTTTCATGAAAATGCAGCAGTGGTTGCAAATATCCTTCCAGGCCGATCTGAATGTGGCAGTCAAGGATATTAAAGAAGATATCTCAGCCCTCTCCCGGAGAACCTCAGAACTGAAAACTAAAATGGACGAAGCCTTCCAATTGCAGGCGAATACAGACGACGAGATAATACAACTCAAACACGAAGTCCATCTACTTAAGGAGTGTCAGGAAGACCATGACAATAGAGAAAGAAGACAAAACATCAGAGTCAGAAACATACCCGAGACAGTCCTTGTGGAAGACCTTCAACCCTATCTCCTCAGGCTCTTCTCAACAATCGATCCAACCATAGAGAACGAGATCAAGTAATGGACTGGGCTCATAGAGCTTTAGGCCTAATCACAAGATCCTAAATGAGCAAGGGATGTTATAGTGAGACTCCACCATTATTCCACAAAAGACAGCATTATTAACTGCTGCAGAATAAATGGGGAATGCCTTTGAAAACTCCCACCTACAAATCTTCAATGATCTCTCAAGGGTCACCGTGGCATGACGCAGGGAGCTTAAACCGCTAACCTCAATCCTAAGGGAAAAAAGGGATTAAATACTGGTGGGTCTTTCCATTCATGCTATCTGTGATAAGGAATGGAAAACAGATCACTCTCCAGTACCCCGAAGAATCAGAGAACTTCTTGCAAACAATTGGCCTATCACCTTCTCAGGTGAGGAGAAAGAGTGGTGTGAAATAAGCGCTAGTGTGGAAGTGGTGAGATAATGTGACCTATTTAAATTAAGATGAACCCCTAATGTGTCTAGGCTGCCTAGTACAAAAGTGACTGAAATAAAATCAGAAAATAGTATACAGAGACAAATATAACCGCCGCCTTACAAGTCCATAAGTATGTGTCTTAGAGTCCAAAAATTGAAGGAAGTGTCCAGAATTCTCCTGATCTTGTGCTTCCAGGTATTGGGATGACCGTGCGTCCCGTGATATGTGAATTAAACACAGAAAAAAATCATAGTACAATAATGCTAATACAATACAAGACTGACACTACAAAAAACAAAACAAAAAACAGAACAAATGACTACACTACATACAGGACATACAAAACCAAGTAGCAAATAACAAATGAAGACAACAAATAGCAAGGCTGAAATGATAAAAAAGCTAATTTAATACAACATAAAAAACAATAAAATTGCTAAAATAAGGATGACAAAGAGGTGGCTGGTCCGGTGGGTTAAAACCAGGACCCTTCTCACAAGATGGTAAGAGTATACAGGCACTGTGAATTAACAGCGGTGAGGTGTCAGCAAATCCTCCGATCACGCTGGAGTGTCTGTGAATGCAATCTAGTGCTGTCTCGCATTCCTAGGATGAACGCTCCAATGCTGAGGGTGGACTTCAGGGGGAGATGAACCTCTTCCTGCTTGCAATTTAAAACACGCCTGTCGCACGTCTCGAGTCAATGCCGTCAGGTATAGCTAGTGAACTTTGACCCTACGCGTTTCGTGTGCTTGAGTGTCACTTCTTCAGGGTGTATGTACAGAGAGCGAACCGCCAGGAAAGACCACCCCAAATGTCTGAAAGATTTGCTGGCCATAACCAACAAAGATCCGGCATGTGAAACCTAAATTCGGATGTCCCCCAACAAACAACAAAATTGTTACGCCGGAGTAGCCTGCAGACCAGACCTGTCCCTAGAACTGAGGTGGCAGGTAAGAATACACACATCGACAGAGCGAGGGACGTGTCCGGGTTGTGGTATTAGATGGTGCCAGGCCAGATGGGGTGTATTGCGTGAATACTTGCCGGTACCGTTTTCCCAAAAGAATGGTCGTTGCCGTTGCCGAGATCAGGGGTAGGATACGTATGGAAGGATCGAGATGAGTGCCATGGTCGAAGGAAGCCAGAAGGTACGTAAACAGGAACAATCCGAAGTCGAGAGCCAAAGGGGGTATTCTGCCAAGCCGCGTCAAAACCGTGAGAATCAAAGAACAAGCACTGTGAAACACCCATACAAAAACTATGACGAGCGAGGAAGCACAGAACATAGAGGGTATATAAAGCTGGTACAGCCAACCAGGAGAGGGGGCGTGCCTGGAGGAGCCCAGGGAGCTTCAGTGCATTGGTTGCTGTTCTTAGAGCTCAGGTGACACTCATTAAGAGCCCGATTGTAACCGTGCAGTGTTTGGGGGCGGAGCCTGATTGGGGATAAGTTCAAGGGCTTTTGTGTGTGCACTGTAAGTCCGACGTGAAAGTATGACGGGAAAGGGTCCCAAAAACCTAGGAGCCAGTTTGGGGGAAGGGACTCTCAAGCGGATGTTTCTTGACGAGAGCCATACTAAATCCCCTGGCTTGTAGTTGGGTGCCAGCCGACGGTGGCGATTGGCCTGAAGTCTAGCAGTATCGGCGGCCTTGTGGAGAGACTTTTGTACCTTGGGCCAAATGTCTTGGAGAGAGGAAATCGTTCATCAACCGCCGGTACCCCAGAAGCAACATTGGAAATAGGTAGGCAGGGAGGGTGAAACCCATAATTGACAAAAAATTGAGATTCTCGGGTGGATTCACTTTGGGCCGAATTGACCGCGCACTCTGCCCACGGGAGGAGTTGGGACCAATCGTCCTGGGAATCGGAGATGAAACTTCTGAGGTATTTCTCCAGCGACTGGTTAGTTCTCTCTGTCTGTCCATTGGACTGGGGGTGGTATGCAGAGGAGAAGGAAGAGACAATTCCCAGTCTTTTAGTGAAGGTCCTCCAGTACTTTGAGACGAACTGGGATCCTCTGTAAGAGACAATGGAAGACGGAATGCCATGGATCCTAAAGATATGCTCAGAAAAAATGTCTGCTAGGGCGGGAGAGGAGGGCAGTCCCTTGAGGGGGATGAAGTGGGCCATCTTCGAAAACCTGTCTACGACAACTAAAATGGTGTTGAAGCCCCTAGACCTATGGAGGTTGACTATGAAATCCGTGGAGATATGGGACCATGGACGAGCAGGCACTGGCAATGGGAGGAGAAGTCCCTGAGGTCTCTGTGGAAGTGTCTTGTTCTGGGCGCATACAGGACAAGCACAAGTGTATTCCGCAATGTCTTTAGACATACTGGGCCACCAAAAGTTCCGACGAATTAAGTCTAACTTCCTTCTGAAGCCCGGGTGACCTGCGGGTTTAGAAGAGTGTCCCCAATCTAAGACCTCTGGAATGAATCTGGGCGAGACGAAGAGCCTGTTAGAGGGGATCGCCGTGTTTGAATGGATCTGTTGCTGGTCCCTTTTGATCTTGTCTAGCGATTTGAAGGTGGAAGTAGCCAAAATTGGTAGGATAGGTTCCAAAGTTGCCTCAGGCCTGTCTTCCGAGGAGTATTGTCTGGACAACACATCTTCCTTCACGTTCTTCGTTCCCGGGATATAGGATAGGTGATAGTTGAAGCGAGAGAAGAAGAGTGCCAAGCGAGCTTGTCAAGGACCGAGGCGACATGCTCCTTCGATATAAAGTAAATTTTTGTGGTCTGTTAAAATAGAAAATGGCTCCCTTGGGGCGTGGCCAAGACACCGAGCAAGCAGGACCTGTGTATATACAGCTCTGTCCCAAGAGAGGACAAAATAAAGATAACAGGGACCAAGAAACCCCTCAAAAAATATTTAAAAAGCTGGGGGAAGATATCATCTTTGTGCTGAATGCCCCGGTGGCGGTAGATTATACACAAACCCCAAGCATACACGCAAAGACCGGGTCCCCTGGGCCTCCTCTCTCAAATTGCCGTGTGGCTATGATGGCGGCCAAGCAGGAATGATTTACCTGGATCCGGCGCCAAACCCCACAAGGTAGTCTCTCTGAGACCAAGGTCTGAAGCCCCCCAAACCATCTGGCATCCGGAGAGCGGAGCGAGGATCTGACCGGCGGCCTGATCCGCATCAACCCGCCGCTGGTTCTGGCGGAGAAAGGTGTGTGCCGCGCGGGAGTGGTGACGCCTGTTGGGCCTTTGATCTCCCCACCTAGGCAGCCTACGGGGGCGTCCCGCTCTGTCCCATTTTTTGCGACGGCCGCACCTGGTGTTGGGTCCCGGCAGGGTCTCATACCCCCCTGTCAACAGCCACTACACTAAACAAAGGCCTACAACAAAATAATAAACACTTTCAAATAAAAATACTCTGCTGGTGCGACTGGAGGCTAACTAAAATGGCCGCCATAGCATTGTAGCTGCACGTCGCGCTTACCTCTCCCGGCCGGCAGTATACCCGATCAGCGCGCCTTCCCGCTATCCCCCCTGCCTCCCTGTGATGCCTTCCACCTGTCTGCATCGTTGCTGCGAGGAGGGGGGCTAAGAACAGCTGCTGCCTGGATCGGAGCTGTCTGGCTCCTTGCGTTTCAGCCTGCGTGTCGACCAAATCCAAGATGTCCGCCGCAGGTTGGATTTAAAGGCACAGCTCCCCCCAGGAACATTAATAAATAAATAAACACCACAACATAAAAAATCAACCCAATCCTAGCCCAGGGGCTGCTGAGGCAGGAGAATAAAAAACAAAAGCAGATACACATGCCCCGGCCACTAGGCAATGTCCGCATAACCCCTGAAAACCCAAGCATAGATGCAATAAAGTGGCTCGCAGGCAGAGGAGCGACACAGCAGACACTGACAAGATTACTGTAAATGACTCTGCCCCATTAAAAATGTTCTAAAGAGGGGTTTCCGGTGACGTCCTTAGGTATGGTGATGTAGGGAAAGAGCTCCGCGGACCCAACAGAATAAAACATAAATATAACGCTCTCCCGCCAACATCCCCCGACCGAATTCCAGCAAGAGAAACACAGAGAGAATGTCCAAACAACAGAAAAAAGCAGCAAATCAAGGGTTTAGTAAGTATTTTTCACCCCCACAGAAAAGCACAGAGGGCTCTGCAGAAGCCCAAGATGGCACCAGAGCACGCGGCCCACAGGCCCCGCAGAGCAAATCAACACGGCCGAAAGAGAAAACTGCACCGGAGGAACCTGTAACCAGAGCCTACATGGAGGACCTAATGGTGTCCATGCACACGAAATTACAGGCTTCACTCCAAGCGGATCTCAGAGCAGAGGCAGCGGAGCTAAAACAAGACATGCAGGGCCTCACGGAACGCACAACAGGCTTGGAGGGGTAGCTGGCAGAATCCCTTGCGCGACAGACTGAGGCCGAGGAGGAAATCCAATTGCTAAAAGAGGGCCAAGAGGACCAGGAGAACCGGGACAGGAGGCAGAATTTGCGCATCCGCAATGTCCCTGAAACGGTCCTCCCGGGTCAAATCAGACCTTACCTCACGGAACTCTTCACATCTATATGCTCGTCTCTAGAGGAAAAAGATCTCGAAATTGACAGAGCACAGAGAGCCCTGGGCCCGCGATCAGAAGATCCAGGCCGAAGAAGTGACATAATAGTCAGAATGCACAGACGAAAGAGAAGATCATCATAGCATGCAGAAGCTCCTCATCAATTACCTTCCAAGAAGAGGCCATACAGATTTTCAATGATCTATCTCACATCACGGTCAACCGGAGAAGGGAGATGAAGCCCCTCACTGTGTTTCTCCGTGAAAATGAGGTGAAATACAGGTGAGGCTTCCCATTTAAACATACCGCAAATAATGGAGGCAAGTTTCTCGCCATCTGACGGCCGGAGGATATGCTCCCTTTTGCCCGAGCGCTGGGCCTATCTCCCCCAGCTGCATGGCTGCATAATTCAACACAGACAGCCACGCGAGGAGGGGACTCAGATGGCGGCCCTGCAGACACCACAAAAAGAGCGGTGCATCAACGCTCCACCAGAAATAAATGAGCTAGCGGCAAACTGAACTCCGACACCCGGTTCCCACACTGATTGACTCACCTCTGGATTGCGACGACAGCAAAGCAGGAGGGGATGGTACCTCGGATGGGGCACACCAGCCCTGGATGTCCTGCGTCTTGTGGCTTCCTCAGCAACAGACCGTCACCACGGCCTTCCAGGCCCAGATGTTCTGCAACCGGCCGGCAGCATAATGCCCCTACTGGTGTCTTCTCACCTGGGGCCCAGGCTGGGCGGCCAGGGGAGCGAGTAGCGGTCGGGGGGATCGTGTGGGCCCACGCATATGCAGAAGCCTCCAGGCTTGTTTTTCAAGGGGGGGCGGGTTAAGCGAGCAAAGAGGGCCCAGAAAGGGAATGGGACCCCACACCCGATTAAGGAATCCTCAAACTGTGAGTACACCAACCCCCCCCCTTCCCTCCCCTACGGAAGGAGGCCGCATAACAGAGACCCCGCAGACTAGAGGGTTGAGCCCGGCGGCTGTCGTGGTATAAATACCCAGGGACCGGGACACAGTTTGGAGAATGGGATCAGTTCTCTTTCCCTTCCCACGTTTGAAGGAGCATCAGCGCATAAGTTAACACTGACATCCCTATTTGCCCACCTCTCCGCTGATGTTACGACCGAGTATTATTTGTTGAAGTTGATAATATGTTAATGTGATAATGGGACTGTTTTCTCATGTTCTCTAATATTTCATAAGTGTTCTACCAGTGAGGATAAGAGCCAAGATCCAATCCGCAGGGAAACGCTTAGAAGAGCCGACATCTAAACTAGATACATAAGGGACATAGATCCCATAACAGATGATACGTATCCCCCCAACCTCTCACCCCCTCAACCCCTCCCTTTCCCCTCCCTCCCCCCCTTCATTACTCCCCCCAATTACCCCCCCCTTCACGATGGATTACCTAAACTGAGAGAAGTTTACACCATGCTACCAAATAACACCACATATAGTAAACATAATTGCATCTCCCCCTGTTCTCCCTCCCCCCTATCAACCCCCCTCCAAACCCCTCCGCCCCCCTCTCCTTCTCCCTCCCCCCCCGGCCCACACTCCCCCTCCTCCCCCCGCCCCCCACATCATCCCTGAAAGGACCAGGAGACTGCTGCTACACCTTTCTAAGCATCACAAACACTCCATAAGGGCGACCTCAACGACACTAACTGAGAGGACGAGGGCCCACACGAAACTGGATGACAGGTCTAAAACAAGAGTAAACGTGTAGTAGTGGTACACATAACAATGGTTGATGACTGTTAAAATGCCTATATATGTAAAAAGATGCACTGCTTACAGTGTAACATATGCTCACCATGTCTTAAGGTACCAGTGACTAGAGTAAACATATATGCACCTCGTCCTGCTCCCCCTCTTCCCATTCCCCCCCTCCTGACTCCCATTTCCCCCTTCCCATTCCCCCCCACTCCCATTCCCCCCCCCACTCCTGTTCCCCCCCTTCCCTACCCTCTCCTCCTCCCCTTCCCCCACCTCCCCTCCTTCCCCCTCCCTCCTCCTCCCCCACGTCAACACTGAAGAGGCTTCGAAACTGGTGATACACCTCTCTATGTGTCACACATACCCTATAAGGTTGACCTCAAGGTTATTCACTGAAATTGCCAGGGCCCGGATGAGACTGGGGCGCAGGCCCAAAATGAGTATAAGCGAATAAAGGTATAAACTACAGTGATTGATGATTGTTAAAATGATGATACATGTCAGGAGATGTACTGCTTAAGATGAAACATGACTAGGGTAAATATGCATGCTCTCTTTCCTGCTCCCCACCCCCTTCCTCACCCCACCTGATTCAAGGTCTACGAAGGAGACCAAATGACAAAAGATGTCATCAATACTCGTCAATGATTCTGATAATAACATTGCCAAATGTTACTTTGTGGTTTTCTGTCTACCAATATGAATCCCCCTCCCCTCCTTAAGCTCCAGGGTTGCGAGATGGATCAATAGACACAGAACGGCTTTTCAGCCCAATAGAGTTCCTGTCAATATTCTCACTATGTTACTCTGAGCTTACTACTATCCTAGCTCCCCATCCCCTCCTATACTATCCTCTCCATCTCTTCCCCCACCTCCCCCTTCCTCCCCCCCACCCCCTCCTCACCCCCCACTCCACCCCCCACCCCCTCCCTTTCCACCCTCCTCCCCCTCCCCCCTACACACCCCTCCCATCCCTCGTCCCAGGAAGAGCTAGCTCAAGCTACTACATGGGTCCAAGCTTTTCTTGCACAGTCGTACCTGGACCACTGGATCCCCCCCCCCCCCTCATTGGGCCATATGCCCAAATGCCGGTACCTAACCCCGGCGGTATCCACTATAGGTCCATAGTGGACCTCATCCTACTTTACCTCTTGCTGCTGATTCTGTCCCAGCTGATTCTTCCACCCCTCTCCCCCCCCTCACCCCTTCCCACTCCCGCCACCCCAACCTCTTGTCAGGCCAACCTGAACCGCACATACAGAAAACGACTCCCAGAGGGGATAAAAACGATCTTTGATCTACGATATAAGGATCCACCCGGTGGGAAGGGCGCGATCCCAATAGTGACAGCACTTCAGCACCCAAATGGCTAGTCAATCAGCAATCAAACTGGTTTCACTGAATGTGAAAGGTTTGAACAATAATAGAAAAAGAAGACTAGCGCTTCAGGAGCTGAAAAGGTCTAAGGGAGATATCATCTTCCTCCAGGAGACACTTTGCATCTCAAGAGCTGCCCAAATTAATTAGCAATGTATTCCCGACGGGTTTCTACTCATCAATTAACAGTAAATAGCGCGGAGTAGCTATTCTACTCAGACAAGGAACCCCATTCAATATTACCAAAACGACTTCAGATCCAGAGGGTAGATTTCTAATGGTATATGACTCGCTCGCGGGTACGACGATCGCCCTGGTCAACATCTATGCGCTAAATGAAAATCAAACAGAATTCCTAAAAACAGTACTAGAGAAGATTGATCCTAACTACATATGCTCTTTGATTATAGGTGGGGACTTTAATATGGAGATAAACTCCACTGAGGACACAGTCTCAACTCTGAATCGCTCACAAAGCGCCTCCTCCCAGAAAAGGAAGAGACAATTTAAAGCGATTACTAGGGACTACTCCTTAATGGACATTTGGAGAATCCGACACCAGGGCCAAAGAGACTACACATTTTACTCGGCGCCACCCCAATCATACTCTCGTATAGACTATTTTTTGCTACCAAAAATGTTCTCGAAGCCTCCACCAATTCGGAAGTAGGCCCCATTACGTGGTCAGATCATGCCCCTATCACAATCACTCTGTCAACTCCATTTTAAAAATTGACCTCCTACACTTGGAAGCTGAACGACTCTCTACTGAACCACCCGGCAGTAGAAAAAGAAATTAAAGCAGCTCTTAGGGAGTACTTCGCTCTCAATGCAGGCACAGTCGACTCACCGGCGGTTCTGTGGGAAGCCCATAAGACAGCAATCAGGGGAACTTTTATATCAATAGCATCCCACAGAAAGAAGGTCAAGGTAAAACTAATAACAGATCTGACAAATAAAATTACTAAGCTGGAACAGCAGCATAAAGCCAACCCCTCAAAAAAAATCTATAAAACCTTGATCGCAGACAGAAATGAATTTAAACAGTCCCAAATGGAAGATGTGGAAAAAGCCCTCACATGGACTAACCAGAAATATAATGACAAGGGCAACAAGGCCGACAGACTTTTAGCTAGCAAACTTAGAGGTATACAGAAACGCTCCCAGATCACTGCGATAAAGAGTGGATTGGGGGAAATAATCTATAATGAGCAGAAAATAGCAGAAGAATTTACCGCATTCTATACCAAATTATATAACCTTAGGGCCGAGGGAGGGAAGGTGGGGATACCCACCTCGGAACCCATTAGTAATTACCTATCGGACTGCCTCCTGCCCACATTGACAGAGAAGGAAAATCTGATACTTAATGCAAAGATCACCCAAGAAGAGTTGGCGGCCGCAATAAAAACATTAAAAATCTCGAAAGCCCCTTGCCCCGATGGGTGGTACACAGGGGGAAGAATGGAGTCCTGAGTCATTGTGTTAGCCAAGAGTTTAGGAGACTTCTCTTACATCGGTTTCCAGGTGATGGGGGTAGGTGAGACCCAGTCAATTGGAGGGTTGTTCTTCTGCAACCAAGGTAGGCCGAGGGTTACGGTGTACCTGGGGCCTGGATGGCGTCAAGGACCAGGGTCTTGCTGTGGGAGTAGGTAGATAGGAGGAGAGTTACGGTCTGTAGCGAGATAAAGGCTGGAGACAGCGAACGTCCGTCAATCCAAACCAAGGCAATTGGTTGGGCCTTCTTCACCAAAGGTATCCGGTTCTGTTTGGCGAAATTGAGGTCTACAAAGTTTCCTCCAGCACCGGAGTCGATAAAGGCAGCAGTAGATGTGCGAAACTCAGCGCCTGCGAAAGAAATAGGAATCGTAAGTTTCTTAGGCAGTGCCTCCTTGGGGAGGGGACGAGAAGAGATAACACCCAGCGGGAGCCCCTCCATACTCACTGAGTGTTCCCATTTCCCGGACACAAAGGGCATGCACGGAGCAGATGTTCAGGGGATCCACAGTAGAAACAGAGTCCGCCGGCATAGCGGTTTTGTCGTAGTGGATTCCGGATCTGTTGCACCTCTAATAACATTGGCTCGGGAGGCTCCAGTGCCAGCTGCTGCGAAGTAGGTGGTCTAGGAACCAGAGGAGAGTTGGGGAATGGTGCTTGGAAGATTAGTGGCCGGACATGCTGACGTTCCGAGCATCGTACCTGGATGCGTTGATCAATGCGTACGGCCAAGTCGATGAGCGCCTCCAATTGCTCAGGCCTGGGTTGCCGAGCAAGCTCGTCCTTGATGGACTCCGAGAGACCTTGCCAGAAGATGGATACGAGCAGCTCTTGTCCCCAGTTCGTTTGGCGGCGAGCGTGCGAAATTCCACCGCATGCTGTGTCACTGATCTTCGCCCCTGAGTTATCTGGAGGAGGGAAACCGACGCCATCTCCCGGCATGCAGGGGAATCAAAGACTTGTTGGAACTCATCCTTGAAGGCTATGTAGTCTTGTGTCAGGTCCGGGCGCAACTCCCAGACTGGCGAGGCCCATGCCAGCGCGCTGCCCGTCAGTAGGTTGTACACGTATGCTACGTTCTTCCGGCCGGTGTTGTACTGAAGGGGTGCCATTTCAAATTTAACCTCGCACTGGTTAAGGAAGCCTCTGCACTCCTGCGGGTTGCCGGCAAACGGCTTCGGAGGCGGTATCTTCACGTCCTGACTGCTGGGTCTGACTGGTTCTGCAGCCTTTGGAGGAGAAAGAGGAACAGATACCATTTGGCGTGTTAGGGCCACAATCTGATTGGCCATGGCCTGGTTTTGCTGTATCAGCGTAGAGATTGCTTGCCTCAGTTCAGCCTGGTCTGCGTCTTGTGGGCTCGTCATAATGTTACGCCGGAGTAGCCCGCAGACCAGACCTGTCCCTAGAACTGAGGTGGCAGGTAAGAATACACACACTGACAGAGCGAGGGACGTGTCCGGGTTGTGGTATTAGATGGTGCCAGGCCAGATGGGGTGTATTGCGTGAATACTTGCCAGTACCTTTTTTCACATTTAAAAGCACTTATCGCTGCTTTGTGAATCTCATAGCAGACAGTATCACGCTATAAAGGCATTTATCTCACTTAAAAGACTTATCACTGTTTTGTGAATCTCACAGCAGGCAATATCACGCAATAATGGCTTTTTATCTCACTTAAAAGCACTTATCACTACTTAGTGCATGACCCCCTAAGTCTAATACTACCTAATGTCACTAAAGTTACGACGCAAACAACCAATTGATATGTTTGGTCAATTGACTATCTAACCAGTTATTTAAACACAGAGAAATCAGAGAGAGTAGGACTCCTGTCCCTGTTCTCTCACAGATTCCTGCCCCCGGGACAGTGGAAGTCTCCCATGGGCTTAATATCCAACAATTCAGTCAGTTCTCAGACTGATTTCTATGTTTTAGGGTGCCTAACACACCCAAATGTCTTCTTTTCCCACCTGTTTCCTCCAAATGTCCTCCCCCTAACAAAATCAACTAAACTCTGGAAAACATATGGCTCCTCCCCCAACAATCCTACCCCAAAAGCAAAACCTCTCATTATAATGTTACTAGATCAAACTAGGGATAAACCACAAAACCAACCAACCAATGGCTAACTCAACCCCAATTAAGATAATTTCACTTAATGTGATGGGCCTCCATTCCAACAGAAAAATACAATTAGCCCTTCAGGAATTTAAAAAGGCAAAAGGAGATATTCTATATCTCCAGGAAACCCATTTTGACACCCAAGAGCCCCCAAATAAATTTAGAAACACATTTCCTACAGCATTCTACTCATCTTTTAGTAGTAAAAAAAGAGGAGTTGCTATTCTAATCAAACAGGGAATCTCATTTTAAACAGAGAAAGTGATAACAGATCCAGAAGGCAGATTTATAATTGCATCAGGATTCCTTTCAGACTCAGCCCAAACATTAATAAATGTATATGCACCAAACGATAACCAGGCCGAGTTCTTGAAGAAGGTTCTACAGTCAATCTAACCCCAATTTCTATCCTTTTGATCCTGGGGGGGGGGGATGAATATGGTCCTATCCCCAGATTTGGATAAGTCCACAATCCAAGGCCAGGCCCACTCCACCATTGTTCAAAGAACTAATGAGAGAATTTGCTTTAGTCGATGTATGCAGAGTATGGCAAACCTCAGATCGTTCATCTTATGGCCAGAGTCAGAGAAATGTTCGCCAACAGGACTATCTCTTGTTCCGCGTGTGATGCTGTGGCGATGCAGGTTCATTCTCTTGTTTAGCCCCTGCCCTGTCTCACCTATGTAGTAGCAACCCACTGGGCATTTCATGCACATGATGAGGTACACGACATTGCTGGAGGAACAGGTGAACCTTCCTCTGATTTTGTATTCCCGATTCCTGTGTGGTACAGTACCGACACACTTTATTCTCGCTCGGCTAGTCCCGCAAATTCGAGTATACCCGGGTGTATTCAGGTTTCTGATCGTTTCTGATCATTTTCTGCCGGAGTGTATTGCGTTATTTTCCAGGCAGGGATTTAAGCATTTTATTCCGGCTGGTTGCAATACTGCAATGCCGTGTAAATACACATGGGGGCGCTTGCGAGCTGTTCTCTTTGAAGCCGTCCCCTATAATAAATTGTAATGCAGTATATATACTGTATATATATATACTGTATAACAACAACCCCTATAAGCCCTAACATACAGTACTGTACACATACAGTACTGTATATGCACATACATAAATGATACTACTGTATGGGTGGCGGGGGCGAGATGTGTTTGCAGCAGAGAGAGATCCGCTGCTCTCTCTCTGCGCAAACATCCGCACATTAAAATTATTTTAAATACATTTTTATTGATAGTGTAGATGTGCAGGGGGTCTCTGGAGCTGAACCGCGTTGGTTTCAGGTCTGGGGACCCCCTGCTCCCCGAGATACAGCCCCCTTTATACGGTCCTGAAGGGGTTTAGCCCTCCCGCTACCCCCCCGCAAGCCCTAAACAAGCACCGTTGGTACTAATACCCCATTCACCCACCCCCGCTACCCACAATAAAAAAAATACACACACAGCAGCCGCCAAAAAATAAATAAATAAATCTAAATAAATAAATAAATGACAATAAATACATTTGAAATACATTTTTATTGATAGTGTACATGTGCAGGGAGTCTCCGAAGCTGAACCGCGTTGGTTTCAGGTCTGGGGACCCCCTTCTCCCCGAGATACAGCCCCCTTTAGGGGGTGCCGGTATCCCTCTGCTTGGTTTAAAGGGCCCGACCACGTGATCGCGGCCTGTAAACAAAGCAGAGCAGAGGGATACCGGCACCCCCTAAAGGGGCCTGTATCTCGGGGAGCAGGGGGTCCCCAGACCTGAAACTAGTGCGGTTCTGCTCTGGAGACCCTCTGCACATGTACATTATCAATAAAACACATACAGTATACAGTATAAATAAACACTCGTTCTTTACCTTAGCGGCTATGCGCTATGGTAAAGAAGCAGCATTTCTGTATTTTAATAATATTGTACAGTGAGCAGGGGGTTCCCTGAGCCAGAAATTAATGCTCAGGGACCCCCCCTGCTCCTGCTCAATATTATTAAAAATACAGAAATGCTGCTTCATTACCATAGCGGATAGCCGCTAAGGCAATGAAGGGGTTAACCCACCGTGCCCGCTTTATTGTGTGTAGTGGGGATGGGTGAGGGGGGTATTTGGCCCTTGGTGTGAGTTTAGGACTTGCGGGGTGGTTGCGGGTGCACTTAACCCCTTCACGACCGTTGCAGTTAATACCGCTACGGTCATGAAGGGGTTAAGCCCTCCCGCTACCCCCCCGCAAGCCGTAAACAAGCACCGTTGGGGCTAATACCTCATTCACCCACCCTCGCTACCCACAATAAAAAAAATACACACACACAGCAGCCGCCAAAAAATAAATAAATAAATCTAAATAAATAAATGACAATAAATACATTTGAAATACATTTTTATTGATAGTGTACATGTGCAGGGGGTCTCCGGAGCTGAACCGCGTTGGTTTCAGGTCTGGGGACCCCCTGCTTCCCGAGATACAGCCCCCTTTAGGGGGTGCCGGTATCCCTCTGCTTGGTTTAAAGGGCCCGACCACGTGATCGCGGCCTGTAAACCAAGCAGAGCAGAGGGATACCGGCACCCCCTAAAGGTGCCTGTATCTCGGGGAGCAGGGGGTCCCCAGACCTGAAACCAGTGCGGTTCTGCTCTGGAGACCCTCTGCACATCTACACTATCAATAAAAATGTATTTTAAATGTATTTATTTATATTCATTTATTTATTTATTTATTTAGATTTATTTATTAATTGTGCTGCTGCTGCAAGTCCCAAACTCACACCAAGGGCCAAACACCCCCCTCCCCCCAATAAAAAAAATTCACGAACAGCAGCCCCACAATTAATATATAAATCTAAATAAATAAATAAATACATGAAGAGAAATAAATATATACTGTATATATATACTGGATATATATACAGTATATATATATATATATATATAATAACAATCCCTATACATATACAGTATATACTGTGTATATATATACACTGTATACATACATATATATATATATATATATATATATATATATATATATATATATATATATATAAAAATATATATAAATATATATAAATATATATAATATATATATATATATATATATATATATATATATATATATATATATATATATATATATATATATATATACAGTATACAGTATACAGTATATATACACACATGATGAACCAATATACAAATACATGTAGAATGGTTATCAAAATCATACTGTCCTACAGATAACGCTTCTCTATACAGACAATAATAATAATCCATTTAATAATCCTAACTGATTTTACAATATAAAACATAACATTCCAATCCACACAGTACATTGCATTTACATTGTATAAATGATGCATAAAATCTATGCACCATATACATTCTGCAAATGAATGTTAACAATATAATTGCAAGCTACTCTACCAGTAAATACAAACACTTCCAAACAAGTCAACTATTTTAACCAATCCAGTAAACAAAAATCAATATATACTGCAAGTACCAACCAGAAAACACAATTTAAAACCAAAGCTAACCCTTACAATACCAAGGATTACATCTATCTAATTGTAAAAAACCTTATACTTTATACACAGCATTGCAATGTACATGATGAACAATACAGTACATTCCCTGTATCTCCCTGCCTTCAGTGTAATCTGTTTAAAGCCCCCTCCCCCCTAATGTTTCTGTTAAACAGATTACACTGAAGGGAGAGAGATGTAAAGGCACAAAGCCCCCTCCCCCCTAATGTTTCTGTTAAACAGATTACACTGAAGGGAGAGAGATTTTACAGAAACACACATTAGGGGGGAGGGGGCTTTAAACAGATTACACTGAAGGCAGAGAGATGTTTCTGTTACCAGTAAATCTCCCTCCCTGCTGTCAGTGCAGTGTATGTAAATGTGGGGAGGGGGGGGGGACCCAATGTGCATACTGTGAGGTCTAACCACCCTCACCCCCTACCCACATACCATTACCCCCCCCCCCCATCCTGGCCATGGCCCCTCCGCTTCTGCAAAACAGACACAAAAATTAAAACATACAAAGTAATGTCCCCTAACCCCTTAATCACCATAGCGGTTATTAACCGCTACAGTCATGAAGGGGTTAACCCACCCTCACCCACCACTCGGGATGCCTACATACCCTCCCACACTAACCCCCCCCGTGAGGCCTAACCACCCAGTTAGTACCCACAAGGGAGGCCTACCCACATACCGTTGGGGAAACACCCCACCCCCAGTACCCACAATAAAAACAGTACAATGACTCACAATAAACAGCATTATATTTATTAAATACATTACCCACCCCCTGTGCCCCCCCATAAATACAAGATTTATCCTTTTACATACAGGGTTCATAACGCAGTCCCACGCTAGTCCCCGGTGGGCTGGCAGGGCACCTGGACAGACCTACAGTTTACCAGCAGCCCTTTTTACACAGGTTCTGGAGGCCTGGTGGTGGATCCTGCCAGCACCATGGCACCCAGGTGGTCTCCTTGGGTCACCGTGGGCCACAATTGGGTCTCCACGGTAGGCTCAAGGATGTCTGAGAGCCCCGGGTCAAACCCACATGTGTCTGCGGGGCCTCGGGTGGTTCCCTCGGGGGTCTGGGGAACTCACGGGTGCTCACTACGGGTCGGCGGTGCCCCCACAGAAGTGGGACCACACATCATCATCCCCACACCTTCGGGTCGGCGGTGCCCCCACAGAAGTGGGATCACACATCGTCATCCCCGCAGACTACGGGTCCGCGGTGCCCCCACAGAAGTGGGACCACACATCATCATCCCCGCATGTGTCACCCGTGGAACCACCAGCCTGATACCCTTGGGATACCCGAGGATACCCACAGGTGGTCTCCAGAGGCCAAACGCAAAACCACGGAATCAAACCCTGAATGTAAAAAAAATAAACCTGGCCTATACATTCAATACATATACCCTCCCACCCACCCCCTACAGTACAATAATGTGCAAAATAACTATTATCCAGATATGGATAATAGATTAATTGCCCTTTATTAAAAACATTAACTAGCATATACAAATAAATAAAGTACTACTGACCTCATCAATACGAAGTGTCTGTTGCCAGCAAAATCCTTGTCTTGTCCACAACATACATAGCAAATACAAAGCCAATACATTGCAATTACATTCAGATATCAATTAACCCCTTAAACACCTTATCAGATAATGACCGCAAAGGTGATTAAGGGGTTAAGCCACACAGGCCCGATACCCACCCTTCACCCATGAATTTGTACTGTGGCTTCATCATGCAACTATGTATATATATATATACTGTATATATATACAGAGAGACAGAGAGAAAGAGAAAGAGATATATACAGTATATATATATATATATATATATATATATATATATAAATATATATATATATATATATACACACGTTATATACACACCCATGATAAACCAATATACAGTACAAATAAATGTAGAAGGGTTATCAAAAGCATACTGCCCTACAACCAAGTAAACAAAAATCAAAAGCCAATACATTGCAATTACACTCAGATATCAATTAACCCCTTAAACACCTTATCAGATAATAACCGCAAAGGTGATTAAGGGGTTAAGCCACACAGGCCCGATACCCACCCTTCACCCATGAATTTGTACTGTGGCTTCATCATGCAACTATATATATATATACTGTATATATATACAGAGAGACAGAGAGAAAGAGAAAGAATCCCCCCTCCCATCTCCTGTCACGCGGTGGCAGGGGGAGCCGGACCGGAGGGGAATCCCCCCTCCCATCACCTGTCACGCGGTGGCAGGGGGAGCCGGACCGGAGGGGAATCCCCCCTCCCATCTCCTGTCACGCGGTGGCAGGGGGAGCCGGACCGGAGGGGAATCCCCCCTCCCATCTCCTGTCACGCGGGTGGCAGGGGGAGCCGGAACCGGAGGGGGAATCCCCCCTCCCATCTCCTGTCACGCGGTGGCAGGGGGAGCCGGAACCGGAGGGGAATCCCCCCTCCCATCTCCTGTCACGCGGTGGCAGGGGGAGCCGGACCGGAGGGGAATCCCCCCTCCCATCTCCTGTCACGCGGTGGCAGGGGGAGCCGGACCGGAGGGGAATCCCCCCTCCCATCTCCTGTCACGCGGTGGCAGGGGGAGCCGGACCGGAGGGGAATCCCCCCTCCCATCTCCTGTCACGCGGTGGCAGGGGGAGCCGGACCGGAGGGGAATTCCCCCCTCCCATCTCCTGTCACGCGGTGGCAGGGGGAGCCGGAACCGGAGGGGAATCCCCCCCTCCCATCTCCTGTCACGCGGTGAAAAACATGTATTTTGGCCTACAAAAAAAAAAAATGATGACGTCACTTAAAGGGAATGAAAGCACAGCCAATCAGAATGGCTTTGCTTCAATTGCCTTTAAGATGACGTCATGAAAAGGCACATGGCCGCCCTCACATGGTATGGTAGCCAATCAGAGTAGGGATGGAGTTCCCACGCTCTGAATTGGCTACCATGTGATCCATGTGATTCATTTGATGTCATCATTTTTTTTTTTTGTCGGCCAAAAACACATGGTTTTCACGGTCCAATCAGGACCGATGGGAACCATGACGCAAAATGTGACGTCATAGGCCTTTAAAAGCCTATGTCGTCTCATTTTGAAGCCAGACGCCGCGGAGGAAGGACCTCCGGGAAATAAAGAAGACCAGGGCGTGGCCGCAGACGGGGAGAAGACCCCGCCCCGCTGGAAGGAGATAGAAGAAAGAAGAACACAGATGAAGATGGATTACAGATAGAAGACCCGTGGATTGGTTTGGATTTTTAGTTTAATGTTTATTATTTTCTGGTTTATTATTTTATGGGTTCCTGATCGTGGATTGGTTCGTGAGTAAGCTGCGCAACGGGAGTCGGTGGGGGCAAGTAATGGTAAGTGAACTACAGTAAAGAAAATGTATTTTTATTTAACTTGTTAATTTTTTCAAAAGGTTTTTTAACAAACATGTGTATTTTTTTTTTTTGTGGTATATCATTTCTTGCCACTGTATGTATTGTATGTATATATGTCTAGAGAGAGATATATACATACAGTACAGTACAGGGTAAGAAATGATGTTGTTTTAAAAGCTGGATTAGATGTGTTTTAAATTATTTTGTGTATGCTGCTACAGTATGCTTTATTGTGAGTTTAAAGTATTTTAAAATTAGATAGATGTATTCCTTGGTATTGTATTGTGTGTTTGAGGAAGTTCAGGGATAGGCTTGGTTTGTAAAGGTTGTATTTTTGTCGGTACTTATATTTTTTCAAAGGCTTAATTGTTCTGCTCTAGGCGTGAATTTGTTAATGGTTTTATTATTCGGGATCTAGTGTGAATTGTTTTAGGGATGTAAATAATGATTTGCTAATTGAGTTTTATTTACTTGCAGAATGTATATGGTGCATAGATATTTAGGCCATCATTTTATACTGTATTGGAATGTAAGTTGTTTTAAATGGCTTTTCAGAGGTTTAGTGATGATTTAGAATTGAGAGATCAGTTATGAATATTAAAGGAAATTGATTTTAATTTAGTGTGTATGTATGGAGAAGTGTTTGGTTGTAGGACAGTGCTTTTGATAACCCTTCTACATTTATTTGTACTGTATATTGGTTTATCATGGGTGTGTATTTAACGTGTGTATATATATATATATATAATATATATTATATATATATATATATATTACTGTATCTCTCTCTCTCTCTCTCTTCTCTCTCTCTCTCCTCTCTCTCCTCTTCTCTCTCTCTCTCTCTCTCTCTCTCTCTCTCTCTCTCTCTCGTCTCTCTCTTCTCTCTCTCTTTCTCTCTGTCTCTCTGTATATATATACAGTATATATAGTATATATAGTAGTTGCATGATGAAGCCACAGTACAAATTCATGGGTGATGGGTGGGTATCGGGCCTGTGTGGCTTAACCCCTTAATCACCTTTGCGGTTATTATCTGATAAGGTGTTTAAGGGGTTAATTGATATCTGAATGTATATTGCAAATGTATTGGCTTTGTATTTGCTATGTATGTTTGTGGACAAAACAAGGATTTTGCTGGCAACGGACACTTCGTATTGATGAGGTCAGTAGTACTTTATTTATTTGTATATGCTAGTTAATGTTTTTAATAATGGGCAATTAATCTATTATCCATATCTGGATAATAGTTATTTTGCACATTATTGTACTGTAGGTGTTGGGGGGGAGGGTGTATGTATTGAATGTATAGGCCAGGTTTATTTTTTTTTACATTCAGGGTTTTGATTCCGTGGTTTTGCGTGGGCCTCTGGAGACCACCTGTGGGTATCCTCGGGTATCCCAAGGGTATCAGGCTGGTGGTTCCACGGGTGGACACATGCGGGGGATGATGATGGTGGGTCCCACTTCTGTGGGGGCACCGCGGACCCGTAGTCTGCGGGGATGATGATGTGTGGTCCCACTACTGTGGGGGCACTGCCGACCCGTAGTGAGCACCCGTGAGTTCCCCAGACCCCCGAGGGAACCACCCAAGCCCCCGCAGACACCTGTGGGTTTGACCCGGGGCTTCCCAGACATCCTTGAGCCTACCGTGGACACTCAATTGTGGCCCACGGTGACCCAAGGAGACCACCTGGGTGACATGGTGCTGGCAGGATCCACCACCAGGCCTCCAGAACCTGTGTAAAAAGGGCTGCTGGTAAACTGTAGGTCTGTCCAGGTGCCCTGCCAGCCCACCGGGGACTAGCGTGGGACTGGCGTTATGAACCCTGTATGTAAAAGGATAAATCTTGTATTTATGGGGGGGCACAGGGGGTGGGTAATGTATTTAATAAATATAATGCTGTTTATTGTGGGTCATTGTACTGTTTTTATTGTGGGTACTGGGGTGGGGTGTTTCCCCAATGGTATGTGGGTAGGCCTCCCTTGTGGGTACTGACTGGGTGGTTAGGCCTCACGGGGGGGGGTTAGTGTGGGAGGGTATGTAGGCATCCCGAATGGTGGGTGAGGGTGGGTTAACCCCTTCATGACTGTAGCGGTTAAATAACCGCTATGGTGATTAAGGGGTTAGGGGACATTACTTTTGTATGTTTTAACTTTTTGTGTCTGTTTTGCAGAAGCGGAGGGGCCATGGCCAGGATGGGGGGGGGGTAATGGTATGTGGGTAGGGGGGTGAGGGTGGTTAGACCCTCAACAGTATGCACATTGGATGTCCCCCCCCCTCCCCACATTTACATACACTGCACTGACAGCAGGGAGGGAGATTTACTGGTAACAGAAACATCTCTCTGCCTTCAGTGTAATCTGTTTAAAGCCCCCTCCCCCCTAATGTGTGTTTCTGTAAAATCTCTCTCCCTTCAGTGTTAATCTGTTTAACAGAAACATTAGGGGGGGAGGGGGCTTTAGGCCTTTACATCTCTCTCCCTTCAGTGTAATCTGTTTAACAGAAAACATTAGGGGGAGGGGGCTTTAGGCCCTTTACATCTCTCTCCCTTCAGTGTAAGTCTGTTTTAACAGAAACATTAGGGGGGAGGGGGCTTTAAACAGATTACACTGAAGGCAGGGAGATACAGGGAATGTACTGTATTGTTCATCATGTACATTGCAATGCTGTGTATAAATGTATAAGGTTTTTTACAATTAGATAGATGTAATCCTTGGTATTGTAAGGGTTAGCTTTGGTTTTAAATTGTGTTTTTCTGGTTGGTACTTGCAGTATATATTGATTTTTGTTTACTGGATTGGTTAAAATAGTTGACTTGTTTGGAAGTGTTTGTATTTACTGGTAGAGTAGCTTGCAATTATATTGTTAACATTCATTTGCAGAATGTATATGGTGCATAGATTTTATGCATCATTTATACAATGTAAATGCAATGTACTGTGTGGTGGATTGGGAAATGTTATGTTTTTATATTGTAAAATCAGTTAGGATTATTAATTGGATTATTATTTATTGTCCTGTATAGAGAAGCGTTATCTGTAGGACAGTATGATTTTGATAACCATTCTACATGTATTTGTATATTGGTATCCTATACATTTACTCGCCCGGGGCGGGTGGATTTAACCCCCGGGCGAGTAACTATTGGCCCAAGCAGCACACGTGTTTTGTTTTTTAAATTTTCCCTGCTCGCGCTGAAATTTCCCTGCTCGCGCTGGCTGAAAAAAAAAAACTCCCCCTACCTGACAGATGATTGGCGCGCGCTCCCAGGCTTTGCGGGCGCGCGGCCAGGCTCTATATGAGCCAGCCCCCAACGAGCGGCCATTTTTTTCCCATGGAGGATGGAGGACACAGTAAGTATTATCTGTGCCTTCCTCCACCTCCCTCCCCTCCCCGGTGCTCCTGCTGCCCGCAGTTATGGTGATGGGAGCGGGGGATGCCCCCCTCATGTCCCCGCTTCCCCCCCCCCGCTTCCCCCCGGTCCCGCGTCAGAGAGCGCACCGGGTGATGGGAGCGGGGGATGCCCCCTCATGTCCCCGCTTCCCCCCCCCGCTTCCCCCCGGTCCCGCGTCAGAGAGCGCGCCGGGTGATGGGAGCGGGGGTTGCCCCCCTCATGTCCCCGCTTCCCCCCGGTCTCGCGTCAGAGAGCGCGCCGGGTGATGGGAGCGGGGGATGCCCCCTCATGTCCCCGCTTCCCCCCGGTCCCGCGTCAGAGAGCGCGCCGGGTGATGGGAGCGGGGGAAGCCCCCTCATGTGGGAGCGGAGCAGGAGATGGGCGGGGGAGCGTGGTGGTGCTGGTCGCGGCCTGTGTGTGTGTATATAGGTGTGTATATATGTGTGTGTGTGTGTGTGAAGTGTATAATATGTGTGTGTGTGTGTATGTGTGTGGGAGTGTGTGTATGTATGTGGGAGTGGGTGTATGTATGTGGGAGTGTGTATGTATGTGGGGAGTGTATGTATGTGGGAGTGTGTGTATGTATGTGGGAGTGTGTGTGTGTGTGTGTGTGTGTGTGTGTGTGTGTGTGTGTGTGTGTGTGTGTGGTGTGTGTGTGTGTGTGTGTGTGTGTGTGTGTGTGTGTGTGTGGTGTGTGTGTGTGTGTGTGTGGGTGTGTGTGTGTGTGTATGTAT